>NW_026972908.1:0-33784 GCF_036711695.1 Zophobas morio
AATCGACTCAGAATAGGAAAAGGAGACGTTTAGGTCAATTTTATGCATTCTGGCGTTCGTAGATACAAGAAAACTGTTAAAATTCTTCAGAAACGTCACTTTTGAAGTGTTTTCTTGTACTTTTAAGCCACTCAGATACCCTACGGGCTCGGAAAGTGCAACGAAACCATCAAATTTTAGCTAGAAACTGTATTTTTGTCGATTTTTATTGAATTTGAACTATATTTCAACGTTTTTTGATGGTTCTGAGCCACCAAACACACTTAAAGCATGCAGAATCGACTCAGAATAGGAAAAGGAGACGTTTAGGTCAATTTTATGCATTCTGGCGTTCGTAGATACAAGAAAACTGTTAAAATTCTTCAGAAACGTCACTTTTGAAGTGTTTTCTTGTACTTTTAAGCCACTCAGATACCCTACGGGCTCGGAAAGTGCAACGAAACCATCAAATTTTAGCTAGAAACTGTATTTTTGTCGATTTTTATTGAATTTGAACTATATTTCAACGTTTTTTGATGGTTCTGAGCCACCAAACACACTTAAAGCATGCAGAATCAACTCAGAATAGGAAAAGGAGACGTTTAGGTCAATTTTATGCATTCTGGCGTTCGTAGATACAAGAAAACTGTTAAAATTCTTCAGAAACGTCACTTTTGAAGTGTTTTCTTGTACTTTTAAGCCACTCAGATACCCTACGGGCTCGGAAAGTGCAACGAAACCATCAAATTTTAGCTAGAAACTGTATTTTTGTCGATTTTTATTGAATTTGAACTATATTTCAACGTTTTTTGAACGTTCTGAGCCACCAAACACACTTAAAGCATGCAGAATCGACTCAGAATAGGAAAAGGAGACGTTTAGGTCAATTTTATGCATTCTGGCGTTCGTAGATACAAGAAAACTGTTAAAATTCTTCAGAAACGTCACTTTTGAAGTGTTTTCTTGTACTTTTAAGCCACTCAGATACCCAACGGGCTCGGAAAGTGCAACGAAACCATCAAATTTTAGCTAGAAACTGTATTTTTGTCGATTTTTATTGAATTTGAACTATATTTCAACGTTTTTTGATGGTTCTGAGCCACCAAACACACTTAAAGCATGCAGAATCGACTCAGAATAGGAAAAGGAGACGTTTAGGTCAATTTTATGCATTCTGGCGTTCGTAGATACAAGAAAACTGTTAAAATTCTTCAGAAACGTCACTTTTGAAGTGTTTTCTTGTACTTTTAAGCCACTCAGATAGCCTACGGGCTCGGAAAGTGCAACGAAACCATTAAATTTTAGCTAGAAACTGTATTTTTGTCGATTTTTATTGAATTTGAACTATATTTCAACGTTTTTTGATGGTTCTGAGCCACCAAACACACTTAAAGCATGCAGAATCGACTCAGAATAGGAAAAGGAGACGTTTAGGTCAAATTTATGCATTCTGGCGTTCGTAGATACAAGAAAACTGTTAAAATTCTTCAGAAACGTCATTTTTGAAGTGTTTTCTTGTACTTTTAAGCCACTCAGATACCCTACGGGCTCGGAAAGTGCAACGAAACCATCAAATTTTAGCCAGAAACTGTATTTTTGTCGATTTTTATTGAATTTGAACTATATTTCAACGTTTTTTGATGGTTCTGAGCCACCAAACACACTTAAAGCATGCAGAATCGACTCAGAATAGGAAAAGGAGACGTTTAGGTCAATTTTATGCATTCTGGCGTTCTTAGATACAAGAAAACTGTTAAAATTCTTCAGAAACGTCACTTTTGAAGTGTTTTCTTGTACTTTTAAGCCACTCAGATACCCAACGGGCTCGGAAAGTGCAACGAAACCATCAAATTTTAGCTAGAAACTGTATTTTTGTCGATTTTTATTGAATTTGAACTATATTTCAACGTTTTTTGATGGTTCTGAGCCACCAAACACACTTAAAGCATGCAGAATCGACTCAGAATAGGAAAAGGAGACGTTTAGGTCAATTTTATGCATTCTGGCGTTCGTAGATACAAGAAAACTGTTAAAATTCTTCAGAAACGTCACTTTTGAAGTGTTTTCTTGTACTTTTAAGCCACTCAGATACCCTACGGGCTCGGAAAGTGCAACGAAACCATCAAATTTTAGCTAGAAACTGTATTTTTGTCGATTTTTATTGAATTTGAACTATATTTCAACGTGTTTTGATGGTTCTGAGCCACCAAACACACTTAAAGCATGCAGAATCGACTCAGAATAGGAAAAGGAGACGTTTAGGTCAATTTTATGCATTCTGGCGTTCGTAGATACAAGAAAACTGTTAAAATTCTTCAGAAACGTCACTTTTGAAGTGTGTTCTTGTACTTTTAAGCCACTCAGATACCCTACGGGCTCGGAAAGTGCAACGAAACCATCAAATTTTAGCTAGAAACTGTATTTTTGTCGATTTTTATTGAATTTGAACTATATTTCAACGTTTTTTGATGGTTCTGAGCCACCAAACACACTTAAAGCATGCAGAATCGACTCAGAATAGGAAAAGGAGACGTTTAGGTCAATTTTATGCATTCTGGCGTTCGTAGATACAAGAAAACTGTTAAAATTCTTCAGAAACGTCACTTTTGAAGTGTTTTCTTGTACTTTTAAGCCACTCAGATACCCTACGGGCTCGGAAAGTGCAACGAAACCATAAAATTTTAGCTAGAAACTGTATTTTTGTCGATTTTTATTGAATTTGAACTATATTTCAACGTTTTTTGATGGTTCTGAGCCACCAAACATACTTAAAGCATGCAGAATCGACTCAGAATAGGAAAAGGAGACGTTTAGGTCAATTTTATGCATTCTGGCGTTCGTAGATACAAGAAAACTGTTAAAATTCTTCAGAAACGTCACTTTTGAAGTGTTTTCTTGTACTTTTAAGCCACTCAGATACCCTACGGGCTCGGAAAGTGCAACGAAACCATCAAATTTTAGCTAGAAACTGTATTTTTGTCGATTTTTATTGAATTTGAACTATATTTCAACGTTTTTTGATGGTTCTGAGCCACCAAACACACTTAAAGCATGCAGAATCGACTCAGAATAGGAAAAGGAGACGTTTAGGTCAATTTTATGCATTCTGGCGTTCGTAGATACAAGAAAACTGTTAAAATTCTTCAGAAACGTCACTTTTGAAGTGTTTTCTTGTACTTTTAAGCCACTCAGATACCCTACGGGCTCGGAAAGTGCAACGAAACCATCAAATTTTAGCTAGAAACTGTATTTTTGTCGATTTTTATTGAATTTGAACTATATTTCAACGTTTTTTGATGGTTCTGAGCCACCAAACACACTTAAAGCATGCAGAATCGACTCAGAATAGGAAAAGGAGACGTTTAGGTCAATTTTATGCATTCTGGCGTTCGTAGATACAAGAAAACTGTTAAAATTCTTCAGAAACGTCACTTTTGAAGTGTTTTCTTGTACTTTTAAGCCACTCAGATACCCTACGGGCTCGGAAAGTGCAACGAAACCATCAAATTTTAGCTAGAAACTGTATTTTTGTCGATTTTTATTGAATTTGAACTATATTTCAACGTTTTTTGAACGTTCTGAGCCACCAAACACACTTAAAGCATGCAGAATCGACTCAGAATAGGAAAAGGAGACGTTTAGGTCAATTTTATGCATTCTGGCGTTCGTAGATACAAGAAAACTGTTAAAATTCTTCAGAAACGTCACTTTTGAAGTGTTTTCTTGTACTTTTAAGCCACTCAGATACCCTACGGGCTCGGAAAGTGCAACGAAACCATCAAATTTTAGCTAGAAACTGTATTTTTGTCGATTTTTATTGAATTTGAACTATATTTCAACGTTTTTTGATGGTTCTGAGCCACCAAACACACTTAAAGCATGCAGAATCGACTCAAAATAGGAAAAGGAGACGTTTAGGTCAATTTTATGCATTCTGGCGTTCGTAGATACAAGAAAACTGTTAAAATTCTTCAGAAACGTCACTTTTGAAGTGTTTTCTTGTACTTTTAAGCCACTCAGATAGCCTACGGGCTCGGAAAGTGCAACGAAACCATTAAATTTTAGCTAGAAACTGTATTTTTGTCGATTTTTATTGAATTTGAACTATATTTCAACGTTTTTTGATGGTTCTGAGCCACCAAACACACTTAAAGCATGCAGAATCGACTCAGAATAGGAAAAGGAGACGTTTAGGTCAATTTTATGCATTCTGGCGTTCTTAGATACAAGAAAACTGTTAAAATTCTTCAGAAACGTCACTTTTGAAGTGTTTTCTTGTACTTTTAAGCCACTCAGATACCCTACGGGCTTGGAAAGTGCAACGAAACCATCAAATTTTAGCTAGAAACTGTATTTTTGTCGATTTTTATTGAATTTGAACTATATTTCAACGTTTTTTGATGGTTCTGAGCCACCAAACACACTTAAAGCATGCAGAATCGACTCAGAATAGGAAAAGGAGACGTTTAGGTCAATTTTATGCATTCTGGCGTTCGTAGATACAAGAAAACTGTTAAAATTCTTCAGAAACGTCACTTTTGAAGTGTTTTCTTGTACTTTTAAGCCACTCAGATACCCTACGGGCTCGGAAAGTGCAACGAAACCATCAAATTTTAGCTAGAAACTGTATTTTTGTCGATTTTTATTGAATTTGAACTATATTTCAACGTTTTTTGATGGTTCTGAGCCACCAAACACACTTAAAGCATGCAGAATCGACTCAGAATAGGAAAAGGAGACGTTTAGGTCAATTTTATGCATTCTGGCGTTCGTAGATACAAGAAAACTGTTAAAATTCTTCAGAAACGTCACTTTTGAAGTGTTTTCTTGTACTTTTAAGCCACTCAGATACCCTACGGGCTCGGAAAGTGCAACGAAACCATCAAATTTTAGCTAGAAACTGTATTTTTGTCGATTTTTATTGAATTTGAACTATATTTCAACGTTTTTTGATGGTTCTGAGCCACCAAACACACTTAAAGCATGCAGAATCGACTCAGAATAGGAAAAGGAGACGTTTAGGTCAATTTTATGCATTCTGGCGTTCGTAGATACAAGAAAACTGTTAAAATTCTTCAGAAACGTCACTTTTGAAGTGTTTTCTTGTACTTTTAAGCCACTCAGATACCCTACGGGCTCGGAAAGTGCAACGGAACCATCAAATTTTAGCTAGAAACTGTATTTTTGTCGATTTTTATTGAATTTGAACTATATTTCAACGTTTTTTGATGGTTCTGAGCCACCAAACACACTTAAAGCATGCAGAATCGACTCAGAATAGGAAAAGGAGACGTTTAGGTCAAATTTATGCATTCTGGCGTTCGTAGATACAAGAAAACTGTTAAAATTCTTCAGAAACGTCACTTTTGAAGTGTTTTCTTGTACTTTTAAGCCACTCAGATACCCCACGGGCTCGGAAAGTGCAACGAAACCATCAAATTTTAGCTAGAAACTGGATTTTTGTCGATTTTTATTGAATTTGAACTATATTTCAACGTTTTTTGATGGTTCTGAGCCACCAAACACACTTAAAGCATGCAGAATCGACTCAGAATAGGAAAAGGAGACGTTTAGGTCAATTTTATGCATTCTGGCGTTCGTAGATACAAGAAAACTGTTAAAATTCTTCAGAAACGTCACTTTTGAAGTGTTTTCTTGTACTTTTAAGCCACTCAGATACCCTACGGGCTCGGAAAGTGCAACGAAACCATCAAATTTTAGCTAGAAACTGTATTTTTGTCGATTTTTATTGAATTTGAACTATATTTCAAAGTTTTTTGATGGTTCTGAGCCACCAAACACACTTAAAGCATGCAGAATCGACTCAGAATAGGAAAAGGAGACGTTTAGGTCAATTTTATGCATTCTGGCGTTCGTAGATACAAGAAAACTGTTAAAATTCTTCAGAAACGTCACTTTTGAAGTGTTTTCTTGTACTTTTAGGCCACTCAGATACCCTACGGGCTCGGAAAGTGCAACGAAACCATCAAATTTTAGCTAGAAACTGTATTTTTGTCGATTTTTATTGAATTTGAACTATATTTCAACGTTTTTTGATGGTTCTGAGCCACCAAACACACTTAAAGCATGCAGAATCGACTCAGAATAGGAAAAGGAGACGTTTAGGTCAATTTTATGCATTCTGGCGTTCGTAGATACAAGAAAACTGTTAAAATTCTTCAGAAACGTCACTTTTGAAGTGTTTTCTTGTACTTTTAAGCCACTCAGATACCCTACGGGCTCGGAAAGTGCAACGAAACCATCAAATTTTAGCTAGAAACTGTATTTTTGTCGATTTTTATTGAATTTGAACTATATTTCAACGTTTTTTGATGGTTCTGAGCCACCAAACACACTTAAAGCATGCAGAATCGACTCAGAATAGGAAAAGGAGACGTTTAGGTCAATTTTATGCATTCTGGCGTTCGTAGATACAAGAAAACTGTTAAAATTCTTCAGAAACGTCACTTTTGAAGTGTTTTCTTGTCCTTTTAAGCCACTCAGATACCCTACGGGCTCGGAAAGTGCAACGAAACCATCAAATTTTAGCTAGAAACTGTATTTTTGTCGATTTTTATTGAATTTGAACTATATTTCAACGTTTTTTGATGGTTCTGAGCCACCAAACACACTTAAAGCATGCAGAATCGACTCAGAATAGGAAAAGGAGACGTTTAGGTCAATTTTATGCATTCTGGCGTTCGTAGATACAAGAAAACTGTTAAAATTCTTCAGAAACGTCACTTTTGAAGTGTTTTCTTGTACTTTTAAGCCACTCAGATACCCTACGGGCTCGGAAAGTGCAACGAAACCATCAAATTTTAGCTAGAAACTGTATTTTTGTCGATTTTTATTGAATTTGAACTATATTTCAACGTTTTTTGATGGTTCTGAGCCACCAAACACACTTAAAGCATGCAGAATCGACTCAGAATAGGAAAAGGAGACGTTTAGGTCAATTTTATGCATTCTGGCGTTCGTAGATACAAGAAAACTGTTAAAATTCTTCAGAAACGTCACTTTTGAACTGTTTTCTTGTACTTTTAAGCCACTCAGATAACCTACGGGCTCGGAAAGTGCAACGAAACCATCAAATTTTAGCTAGAAACTGTATTTTTGTCGATTTTTATTGAATTTGAACTATATTTCAACGTTTTTTGATGGTTCTGAGCCACCAAACACACTTAAAGCATGCAGAATCGACTCAGAATAGGAAAAGGAGACGTTTAGGTCAATCTTATGCATTCTGGCGTTCGTAGATACAAGAAAACTGTTAAAATTCTTCAGAAACGTCACTTTTGAAATGTTTTCTTGTACTTTTAAGCCACTCAGATACCCTACGGGCTCGGAAAGTGCAACGAAACCATCAAATTTTAGCTAGAAACTGTATTTTTGTCGATTTTTATTGAATTTGAACTATATTTCAACGTTTTTTGATGGTTCTGAGCCACCAAACACACTTAAAGCATGCAGAATCGACTCAGAATAGGAAAAGGAGACGTTTAGGTCAATTTTATGCATTCTGGCGTTCGTAGATACAAGAAAACTGTTAAAATTCTTCAGAAACGTCACTTTTGAAGTGTTTTCTTGTACTTTTAAGCCACTCAGATACCCTACGGGCTCGGAAAGTGCAACGAAACCATCAAATTTTAGCTAGAAACTGTATTTTTGTCGATTTTTATTGAATTTGAACTATATTTCAACGTTTTTTGATGGTTCTGAGCCACCAAACACACTTAAAGCATGCAGAATCGACTCAGAATAGGAAAAGGAGACGTTTAGGTCAATTTTATGCATTCTGGCGTTCGTAGATACAAGAAAACTGTTAAAATTCTTCAGAAACGTCACTTTTGAAGTGTTTTCTTGTACTTTTAAGCCACTCAGATACCCTACGGGCTCGGAAAGTGCAACGAAACCATCAAATTTTAGCTAGAAACTGTATTTTTGTCGATTTTTATTGAATTTGAACTATATTTCAACGTTTTTTGATGGTTCTGAGCCACCAAACACACTTAAAGCATGCAGAATCGACTCAGAATAGGAAAAGGAGACGTTTAGGTCAATTTTATGCATTCTGGCGTTCGTAGATACAAGAAAACTGTTAAAATTCTTCAGAAACGTCACTTTTGAAGTGTTTTCTTGTACTTTTAAGCCACTCAGATACCCTACGGGCTCGGAAAGTGCAACGAAACCATCAAATTTTAGCTAGAAACTGTATTTTTGTCGATTTTTATTGAATTTGAACTATATTTCAACGTTTTTTGATGGTTCTGAGCCACCAAACACACTTAAAGCATGCAGAATCGACTCAGAATAGGAAAAGGAGACGTTTAGGTCAATTTTATGCATTCTGGCGTTCGTAGATACAAGAAAACTGTTAAAATTCTTCAGAAACGTCACTTTTGAAGTGTTTTCTTGTCCTTTTAAGCCACTCAGATACCCTACGGGCTCGGAAAGTGCAACGAAACCATCAAATTTTAGCTAGAAACTGTATTTTTGTCGATTTTTATTGAATTTGAACTATATTTCAACGTTTTTTGATGGTTCTGAGCCACCAAACACACTTAAAGCATGCAGAATCGACTCAGAATAGGAAAAGGAGACGTTTAGGTCAATTTTATGCATTCTGGCGTTCGTAGATACAAGAAAACTGTTAAAATTCTTCAGAAACGTCACTTTGAAGTGTTTTCTTGTACTTTTAAGCCACTCAGATAACCTACGGGCTCGGAAAGTGCAACGAAACCATCAAATTTTAGCTAGAAACTGTATTTTTGTCGATTTTTATTGAATTTGAACTATATTTCGACGTTTTTTGATGGTTCTGAGCCACCAAACACACTTAAAGCATGCAGAATCGACTCAGAATAGGAAAAGGAGACGTTTAGGTCAATTTTATGCATTCTGGCGTTCGTAGATACAAGAAAACTGTTAAAATTCTTCAGAAACGTCACTTTTGAAGTGTTTTCTTGTACTTTTAAGCCACTCAGATACCCTACGGGCTCGGAAAGTGCAACGAAACCATCAAATTTTAGCTAGAAACTGTATTTTTGTCGATTTTTATTGAATTTGAACTATATTTCAACGTTTTTTGATGGTTCTGAGCCACCAAACACACTTAAAGCATGCAGAATCGACTCAGAATAGGAAAAGGAGACGTTTAGGTCAATTTTATGCATTCTGGCGTTCGTAGATACAAGAAAACTGTTAAAATTCTTCAGAAACGTCACTTTTGAAGTGTTTTCTTGTACTTTTAAGCCACTCAGATACCCTACGGGCTCGGAAAGTGCAACGAAACCATCAAATTTTAGCTAGAAACTGTATTTTTGTCGATTTTTATTGAATTTGAACTATATTTCAACGTTTTTTGATGGTTCTGAGCCACCAAACACACTTAAAGCATGCAGAATCGACTCAGAATAGGAAAAGGAGACGTTTAGGTCAATTTTATGCATTCTGGCGTTCGTAGATACAAGAAAACTGTTAAAATTCTTCAGAAACGTCACTTTTGAAGTGTTTTCTTGTACTTTTAAGCCACTCAGATACCCTACGGGCTCGGAAAGTGCAACGAAACCATCAAATTTTAGCTAGAAACTGTATTTTTGTCGATTTTTATTGAATTTGAACTATATTTCAACGTTTTTTGATGGTTCTGAGCCACCAAACACACTTAAAGCATGCAGAATCGACTCAGAATAGGAAAAGGAGACGTTTAGGTCAATTTTATGCATTCTGGCGTTCGTAGATACAAGAAAACTGTTAAAATTCTTCAGAAACGTCACTTTTGAAGTGTTTTCTTGTACTTTTAAGCCACTCAGATACCCTACGGGCTCGGAAAGTGCAACGAAACCATCAAATTTTAGCTAGAAACTGTATTTTTGTCGATTTTTATTGAATTTGAACTATATTTCAACGTTTTTTGATGGTTCTGAGCCACCAAACACACTTAAAGCATGCAGAATCGACTCAGAATAGGAAAAGGAGACGTTTAGGTCAATTTTATGCATTCTGGCGTTCGTAGATACAAGAAAACTGTTAAAATTCTTCAGAAACGTCACTTTTGAAGTGTTTTCTTGTACTTTTAAGCCACTCAGATACCCTACGGGCTCGGAAAGTGCAACGAAACCATCAAATTTTAGCTAGAAACTGTATTTTTGTCGATTTTTATTGAATTTGAACTATATTTCAACGTTTTTTGATGGTTCTGAGCCACCAAACACACTTAAAGCATGCAGAATCGACTCAGAATAGGAAAAGGAGACGTTTAGGTCAATTTTATGCATTCTGGCGTTCGTAGATACAAGAAAACTGTTAAAATTCTTCAGAAACGTCACTTTTGAAGTGTTTTCTTGTACTTTTAAGCCACTCAGATACCCTACGGGCTCGGAAAGTGCAACGAAACCATCAAATTTTAGCTAGAAACTGTATTTTTGTCGATTTTTATTGAATTTGAACTATATTTCAACGTTTTTTGATGGTTCTGAGCCACCAAACACACTTAAAGCATGCAGAATCGACTCAGAATAGGAAAAGGAGACGTTTAGGTCAATTTTATGCATTCTGGCGTTCGTAGATACAAGAAAACTGTTAAAATTCTTCAGAAACGTCACTTTTGAAGTGTTTTCTTGTACTTTTAAGCCACTCAGATACCCTACGGGCTCGGAAAGTGCAACGAAACCATCAAATTTTAGCTAGAAACTGTATTTTTGTCGATTTTTATTGAATTTGAACTATATTTCAACGTTTTTTGATGGTTCTGAGCCACCAAACACACTTAAAGCATGCAGAATCGACTCAGAATAGGAAAAGGAGACGTTTAGGTCAATTTTATGCATTCTGGCGTTCGTAGATACAAGAAAACTGTTAAAATTCTTCAGAAACGTCACTTTTGAAGTGTTTTCTTGTACTTTTAAGCCACTCAGATACCCTACGGGCTCGGAAAGTGCAACGAAACCATCAAATTTTAGCTAGAAACTGTATTTTTGTCGATTTTTATTGAATTTGAACTATATTTCAACGTTTTTTGATGGTTCTGAGCCACCAAACACACTTAAAGCATGCAGAATCGACTCAGAATAGGAAAAGGAGACGTTTAGGTCAATTTTATGCATTCTGGCGTTCGTAGATACAAGAAAACTGTTAAAATTCTTCAGAAACGTCACTTTTGAAGTGTTTTCTTGTACTTTTAAGCCACTCAGATACCCTACGGGCTCGGAAAGTGCAACGAAACCATCAAATTTTAGCTAGAAACTGTATTTTTGTCGATTTTTATTGAATTTGAACTATATTTCAACGTTTTTTGATGGTTCTGAGCCACCAAACACACTTAAAGCATGCAGAATCGACTCAGAATAGGAAAAGGAGACGTTTAGGTCAATTTTATACATTCTGGCGTTCGTAGATACAAGAAAACTGTTAAAATTCTTCAGAAACGTCACTTTTGAAGTGTTTTCTTGTACTTTTAAGCCACTCAGATACCCTACGGGCTCGGAAAGTGCAACGAAACCATCAAATTTTAGCTAGAAACTGTATTTTTGTCGATTTTTATTGAATTTGAACTATATTTCAACGTTTTTTGATGGTTCTGAGCCACCAAACACACTTAAAGCATGCAGAATCGACTCAGAATAGGAAAAGGAGACGTTTAGGTCAATTTTATGCATTCTGGCGTTCGTAGATACAAGAAAACTGTTAAAATTCTTCAGAAACGTCACTTTTGAAGTGTTTTCTTGTACTTTTAAGCCACTCAGATACCCTACGGGCTCGGAAAGTGCAACGAAACCATCAAATTTTAGCTAGAAACTGTATTTTTGTCGATTTTTATTGAATTTGAACTATATTTCAACGTTTTTTGATGGTTCTGAGCCACCAAACACACTTAAAGCATGCAGAATCGACTCAGAATAGGAAAAGGAGACGTTTAGGTCAATTTTATGCATTCTGGCGTTCGTAGATACAAGAAAACTGTTAAAATTCTTCAGAAACGTCACTTTTGAAGTGTTTTCTTGTACTTTTAAGCCACTCAGATACCCTACGGGCTCGGAAAGTGCAACGAAACCATCAAATTTTAGCTAGAAACTGTATTTTTGTCGATTTTTATTGAATTTGAACTATATTTCAACGTTTTTTGATGGTTCTGAGCCACCAAACACACTTAAAGCATGCAGAATCGACTCAGAATAAGAAAAGGAGACGTTTAGGTCAATTTTATGCATTCTGGCGTTCGTAGATACAAGAAAACTGTTAAAATTCTTCAGAAACGTCACTTTTGAAGTGTTTTCTTGTACTTTTAAGCCACTCAGATACCCTACGGGCTCGGAAAGTGCAACGAAACCATCAAATTTTAGCTAGAAACTGTATTTTTGTCGATTTTTATTGAATTTGAACTATATTTCAACGTTTTTTGATGGTTCTGAGCCACCAAACACACTTAAAGCATGCAGAATCGACTCAGAATAAGAAAAGGAGACGTTTAGGTCAATTTTATGCATTCTGGCGTTCGTAGATACAAGAAAACTGTTAAAATTCTTCAGAAACGTCACTTTTGAAGTGTTTTCTTGTACTTTTAAGCCACTCAGATACCCTACGGGCTCGGAAAGTGCAACGAAACCATCAAATTTTAGCTAGAAACTGTATTTTTGTCGATTTTTATTGAATTTGAACTATATTTCAACGTTTTTTGATGGTTCTGAGCCACCAAACACACTTAAAGCATGCAGAATCGACTCAGAATAGGAAAAGGAGACGTTTAGGTCAATTTTATGCATTCTGGCGTTCGTAAGATACCAAGAAAACTATTTAAAAATTCTTCAGAAACGTCACTTTTGAAGTGTTTTCTTGTACTTTTAAGCCACTCAGATACCCTACGGGCTCGGAAAGTGCAACGAAACCATCAAATTTTAGCTAGAAACTGTATTTTTGTCGATTTTTATTGAATTTGAACTATATTTCAACGTTTTTTGATGGTTCTGAGCCACCAAACACACTTAAAGCATGCAGAATCGACTCAGAATAGGAAAAGGAGACGTTTAGGTCAATTTTATGCATTCTGGCGTTCGTAGATACAAGAAAACTGTTAAAATTCTTCAGAAACGTCACTTTTGAAGTGTTTTCTTGTACTTTTAAGCCACTCAGATACCCTACGGGCTCGGAAAGTGCAACGAAACCATCAAATTTTAGCTAGAAACTGTATTTTTGTCGATTTTTATTGAATTTGAACTATATTTCAACGTTTTTTGATGGTTCTGAGCCACCAAACACACTTAAAGCATGCAGAATCGACTCAGAATAGGAAAAGGAGACGTTTAGGTCAATTTTATGCATTCTGGCGTTCGTAGATACAAGAAAACTGTTAAAATTCTTCAGAAACGTCACTTTTGAAGTGTTTTCTTGTACTTTTAAGCCACTCAGATACCCTACGGGCTCGGAAAGTGCAACGAAACCATCAAATTTTAGCTAGAAACTGTATTTTTGTCGATTTTTATTGAATTTGAACTATATTTCAACGTTTTTTGATGGTTCTGAGCCACCAAACACACTTAAAGCATGCAGAATCGACTCAGAATAGGAAAAGGAGACGTTTAGGTCAATTTTATGCATTCTGGCGTTCGTAGATACAAGAAAACTGTTAAAATTCTTCAGAAACGTCACTTTTGAAGTGTTTTCTTGTACTTTTAAGCCACTCAGATACCCTACGGGCTCGGAAAGTGCAACGAAACCATCAAATTTTAGCTAGAAACTGTATTTTTGTCGATTTTTATTGAATTTGAACTATATTTCAACGTTTTTTGATGGTTCTGAGCCACCAAACACACTTAAAGCATGCAGAATCGACTCAGAATAGGAAAAGGAGACGTTTAGGTCAATTTTATGCATTCTGGCGTTCGTAGATACAAGAAAACTGTTAAAATTCTTCAGAAACGTCACTTTTGAAGTGTTTTCTTGTACTTTTAAGCCACTCAGATACCCTACGGGCTCGGAAAGTGCAACGAAACCATCAAATTTTAGCTAGAAACTGTATTTTTGTCGATTTTTATTGAATTTGAACTATATTTCAACGTTTTTTGATGGTTCTGAGCCACCAAACACACTTAAAGCATGCAGAATCGACTCAGAATAGGAAAAGGAGACGTTTAGGTCAATTTTATGCATTCTGGCGTTCGTAGATACAAGAAAACTGTTAAAATTCTTCAGAAACGTCACTTTTGAAGTGTTTTCTTGTACTTTTAAGCCACTCAGATACCCTACGGGCTCGGAAAGTGCAACGAAACCATCAAATTTTAGCTAGAAACTGTATTTTTGTCGATTTTTATTGAATTTGAACTATATTTCAACGTTTTTTGATGGTTCTGAGCCACCAAACACACTTAAAGCATGCAGAATCGACTCAGAATAGGAAAAGGAGACGTTTAGGTCAATTTTATGCATTCTGGCGTTCGTAGATACAAGAAAACTGTTAAAATTCTTCAGAAACGTCACTTTTGAAGTGTTTTCTTGTACTTTTAAGCCACTCAGATACCCTACGGGCTCGGAAAGTGCAACGAAACCATCAAATTTTAGCTAGAAACTGTATTTTTGTCGATTTTTATTGAATTTGAACTATATTTCAACGTTTTTTGATGGTTCTGAGCCACCAAACACACTTAAAGCATGCAGAATCGACTCAGAATAGGAAAAGGAGACGTTTAGGTCAATTTTATGCATTCTGGCGTTCGTAGATACAAGAAAACTGTTAAAATTCTTCAGAAACGTCACTTTTGAAGTGTTTTCTTGTACTTTTAAGCCACTCAGATACCCTACGGGCTCGGAAAGTGCAACGAAACCATCAAATTTTAGCTAGAAACTGTATTTTGTCGATTTTTATTGAATTTGAACTATATTTCAACGTTTTTTGATGGTTCTGAGCCACCAAACACACTTAAAGCATGCAGAATCGACTCAGAATAGGAAAAGGAGACGTTTAGGTCAATTTTATGCATTCTGGCGTTCGTAGATACAAGAAAACTGTTAAAATTCTTCAGAAACGTCACTTTTGAAGTGTTTTCTTGTACTTTTAAGCCACTCAGATACCCAACGGGCTCGGAAAGTGCAACGAAACCATCAAATTTTAGCTAGAAACTGTATTTTTGTCGATTTTTATTGAATTTGAACTATATTTCAACGTTTTTTGATGGTTCTGAGCCACCAAACACACTTAAAGCATGCAGAATCGACTCAGAATAGGAAAAGGAGACGTTTAGGTCAATTTTATGCATTCTGGCGTTCGTAGATACAAGAAAACTGTTAAAATTCTTCAGAAACGTCACTTTTGAAGTGTTTTCTTGTACTTTTAAGCCACTCAGATACCCTACGGGCTCGGAAAGTGCAACGAAACCATCAAATTTTAGCTAGAAACTGTATTTTTGTCGATTTTTATTGAATTTGAACTATATTTCAACGTTTTTTGATGGTTCTGAGCCACCAAACACACTTAAAGCATGCAGAATCGACTCAGAATAGGAAAAGGAGACGTTTAGGTCAATTTTATGCATTCTGGCGTTCGTAGATACAAGAAAACTGTTAAAATTCTTCAGAAACGTCACTTTTGAAGTGTTTTCTTGTACTTTTAAGCCACTCAGATACCCTACGGGCTCGGAAAGTGCAACGAAACCATCAAATTTTAGCTAGAAACTGTATTTTTGTCGATTTTTATTGAATTTGAACTATATTTCAACGTTTTTTGATGGTTCTGAGCCACCAAACACACTTAAAGCATGCAGAATCGACTCAGAATAGGAAAAGGAGACGTTTAGGTCAATTTTATGCATTCTGGCGTTCGTAGATACAAGAAAACTGTTAAAATTCTTCAGAAACGTCACTTTTGAAGTGTTTTCTTGTACTTTTAAGCCACTCAGATACCCTACGGGCTCGGAAAGTGCAACGAAACCATCAAATTTTAGCTAGAAACTGTATTTTTGTCGATTTTTATTGAATTTGAACTATATTTCAACGTTTTTTGATGGTTCTGAGCCACCAAACACACTTAAAGCATGCAGAATCGACTCAGAATAGGAAAAGGAGACGTTTAGGTCAATTTTATGCATTCTGGCGTTCGTAGATACAAGAAAACTGTTAAAATTCTTCAGAAACGTCACTTTTGAAGTGTTTTCTTGTACTTTTAAGCCACTCAGATACCCTACGGGCTCGGAAAGTGCAACGAAACCATCAAATTTTAGCTAGAAACTGTATTTTTGTAGATTTTTATTGAATTTGAACTATATTTCAACGTTTTTTGATGGTTCTGAGCCACCAAACACACTTAAAGCATGCAGAATCGACTCAGAATAGGAAAAGGAGACGTTTAGGTCAATTTTATGCATTCTGGCGTTCGTAGATACAAGAAAACTGTTAAAATTCTTCAGAAACGTCACTTTTGAAGTGTTTTCTTGTACTTTTAAGCCACTCAGATACCCTACGGGCTCGGAAAGTGCAACGAAACCATCAAATTTTAGCTAGAAACTGTATTTTTGTCGATTTTTATTGAATTTGAACTATATTTCAACGTTTTTTGATGGTTCTGAGCCACCAAACACACTTAAAGCATGCAGAATCGACTCAGAATAGGAAAAGGAGACGTTTAGGTCAATTTTATGCATTCTGGCGTTCGTAGATACAAGAAAACTGTAAAAAAGTACAACTGTTTTTGCTTCTGCCGGCGCGACATTGTTCTCTGGCTTCTTGCTAATTTTGTGCAGAATTACGTTGTGTTTTATTTCTTTCTGTATACGTTCAGCTTCGTCATTTTACTGTGATTACAACAGTGTTGTTGGTTTTGTGCGGAAATTAGTGGTTTTCGTGTTATTGAACTTTATTTCGATTATCAGTGTTTTTGTCGAAATCCATTATCGCACCGGAAAAACCTCTTCACTCAGTGACAGCACAGTGGCGTGCTGTTCGAACTCTCTACGGTTTGTTACAAAATTTTGTTTTTATTTCAACTCCATTCCAGTAGTGACCACAGGGGTCACTGCGCTTGGTTCTTTACGATTCGCTAATTTACACAAACATCATAATGTCTTACAACTGTTGCCACTGCTTCCGGGAAATCGGTTCAGTAAGCTATGCTGTGTGTGCAAACTGTAGTCTCCATTTACACTTTGCCTGTCTTAATATGTCAGAGGAGGAAGCTAAATTATTTTTACAGCTGAAATCGACTAATGTGAAAATTCTATGCAACCGTTGCAATGCTGAACTGGCATCATTTAACAAAATCATGAGCAGCATTGAAACTATTAAATCCTCCTTAGAAACACGTTTAGATAGCATTGAAAAAATCATTAATACCGCCAGCATTTCACCGTCTAATAAGGAAGAAATTATTTCTGAATCTGTGGACCGTTCTCTGCGTGCGAAAAACATTATTCTTTTGAATGTTCCTGAAAATAGTGGCCGTTCGGACGTTGACTTGGCAAATGACATATTAGAAGTCGTCGATGAAACAGCAACTGTTGCTCCAGACAATGTTGTCAGATTAGGTAAGGAAAGTAATGGTCGACCTCGCATCTTGAGACTTAGATTTAAGACTATTGAGATGGCTCGATTGGTATTGAAGAAACGTGGTATGTTAAAAGTGAGTAATAATTATAAGAATATCATTATTCGTGAAGATAGAACTTTGCAGCAAATCATATATTTGAAAGATCTGAACTCCGAACTGAATCGCCGCAGAAGTGAAGGTGCTCGTAATGTGACAATTAAATATATTAATAATGTTCCTCAAATTGTTGTTGTTCCCCCTGGTTCAGGTTCAAGTTCTGGTATTCCTTCGACCAATTTAAACTGAATGTGCCCAACAGTATTTCTCAACTCTCAATTTATTATCAAAATGTGCGTAGTTTAAGGTCCAAAATGAATGCTTTTTACACAACTTTAACTGTCTCGGATTACGACTTAATTTGTGTCACTGAATCTTGGCTTGATCCAGCTGTTAACAATAGGGAATTTGTTCCTTCGGGTTATCAAATTTTTCGAGCAGATAGAGATTTTTTAAATTCCGGGCGTAGTAGAGGTGGTGGGGTGTTCATAGCCATTAAGGATAGATTTAATGCGAAAGTTCTAGATCTGTCTGTATTTTCTAACTTTTTTCTAATAGATATTGTTGGTTGCAAAATTTGTTGTGAACAAAATAGTCTGTATATATTTGTAGTTTATATACCCCCGGATGTAAAGGTTGATGGATTTGAGCGATTTATTGAAACCTTTGAGAATTTCACTCTTGAACTTTCTAATATAGTATTAATTGGTGATTTTAATGCTTGTAATTATATGACCGATGTCCGTGATTCTAAATCAGTGTCTTTGTCTAATATGATGTCACTTTTAAACTTTACTCAATACAATGGTATCTTGAACTGCGATAAGCATCTTTTAGACTTAATTTTTTGCAGCCACAACAAGTGTTCAGTAGTGCGTGATAGCGATCCTATGCTGCGTGAAGATAAGTCCCACCCTGCTTTAAAAATTAGTGTTACAGTTACAAATCTCTCGTATGTAAATTTTCCCTTATGTGCTACATCGAAATTGTATAACTTTAAGCGAGCTAACTTTCCTATGCTATATAATGACATTCTAAAATTAGATTGGAAATTTCTATTCCAAATAACTGAGGTTAATCAAGCTTGTGATTTTTTTTATAAGAATTTGTATGAGGTATTCGATAAGCACGTTCCATTGTTTAAATGTAAAAACCGCTCCTTTCCTTCTTGGTACTCCAAAGAGCTTAGAGATTTAATGAAGTTAAAAGAAAAATTTCATCAAAGGTGGAAACGTAATCCCACCCCTGAATTTTATTACCTGTTTGCGAACGCTAGGCAAAGGATTAAGAGAACCATTTCTAGAGATTTTCAAGATTATATCACTAGAGCTCAGCGATCCCTTAAGAATGATCCAAAGAGTTTTTGGTCGTTTATTAATCAGAAGAGGGGGCAATCATCCTTACCCAACTCTGTTCAGTTTGGAGACAACACTTACAGTGACCCGCATGACATTGTTGATGTATTTGCCCGTGAGTTTTGTTCGTCCTTTAGCTCTTCTAATTTGTTTCCGTCATCTAATGTTAAATCCTGTTCCAGTTCACTTAATCTATGTATTGATGTTACGATATGTGAGGATGCAGTCCGTAAGGCTATTCCACAACTTAAAAATAATTGTGTCTCTGGTGAAGATCAGGTTCCCAGTTTTCTTATTAGAGATTGCGTCGATCCCCTTGTCAAGCCTTTATGCTACATTTTTAATTTGTGCATTAATAACTCTTGCTTCCCAGACATATGGAAGGTCGCTAAGGTGGTGCCTGTGTTTAAATCTGGGGATCACTCTAATGTTAGTAGTTACCGTCCTATTTCGATATTGTGTAACTTTTCTAAAATCTTCGAAAGAGTCATTTATAACCAAATTTATTTTGATATAAAGGAGCACATCTCAGTTTATCAACATGGTTTTACCCCTGGTAGATCTACTCTAACGAATCTAGTATGTATGTCTCAATATATTGCGGACGTGCTCGACAATATGGGTCAATTAGATATTATATATTTGGATATGTCTAAGGCCTTTGACAAACTTAATCACAGGACCTTGCTGGAAAAACTATCGAATTTTGGTTTCTCGCAGAGGCTGCTTGAGTTTTTTGCATCTTATTTATCCTCTCGTAGGAACTTTGTTCACTACAATGGTTTCAAGTCTAGTTGCTATATTGCTACGTCTGGTGTTCCACAAGGATCCATTCTTGGGCCTCTTTTGTTTTTAATATATATTAATGATTTAGTTGATGTCATTGAAAATTCTAAAGTACTCATATTTGCGGACGATGTTAAAATTTTTCGTACAATAGTTGATGTGGATGACTGTGTTAAAATTCAGAGCGATATGAACAAGCTGCAATTCTGGTCTGAGCTTAATGGAATTCCGCTAAATAGAAATAAATGTGTAGCAATGACTTTTACGCTCTGTGCTAAAAAGTTTGTTTACGATTATAGTATTGATGGCACTGCTGTTCAGCGATCCACTACTGTGAAGGACCTCGGGGTGATATATGATTGTCAATTCAACTTTAAAGACCACGTAGATTGCATTGTTTCAAAAGCTAGGAAATTGATGGGCTTCATTATCAGGAACTGTAAAGAATTTAATATTACGTCTCTTACGGCACTTTTTAACGCCTTAGTAAGATCTAGGTTGGAATATTGCTCCTTGGCCTGGTTCCCTTATTACCAAAATCAGATCTTATCTCTAGAAAAAATTCAGCGGAAATTTTTGAAATATCTATATTTCAAAGAAGAGAAAAGGTGGCCAGATAGAAACCAAGCACAGACTGCACTTTTAGCCAAATTTAATTACAGTTCACTTGAGTGTAGGCGTATAAGTTTTGCCATTCAATTTGCATACAAGATTTTTAATAATTTAATAATTTGTCGTGAACTATTGCAAAGAATAAACATTTACGTGCCTAGATTTAATTGTAGATACTCGGTTACCATTTACAATAAAACGCCACGAACTAATATTGGACGTAAAGCCCCGCTATATGTTATAAGTTATTATTTGAATAAATTTGAAAAAATGAGTAAGTGTGACATTTTTCACTGTTCTTTAAGACAACTTAAACGTGAAATATTAGACACGTTTTCCTTAAGCGAATTACAACGTAATGTAAGTTAATTTCAGTAGTGTTAGATTCCGGTGTTTAGTATTTTAATTTTGTTTTATTAATAGTTCTTTATTATTGTTTTAGAAATTGTTTTAGTTTTTTAGTAGTTTTTTTAGTTTTTTACATTTTTGTGCATTGTTGTTTATGAATATGCATAGTTTTAGTTTTAGTAGTACATATTATAATTTTGTTATAACATTTTGTCCTGTAATTGGAATATTTTTTTCTGTTGGGCAAATAAATATATATTGTTGTTGTTGTTGTTATTGTTAAAATTCTTCAGAAACGTCACTTTTGAAGTGTTTTCTTGTACTTTTAAGCCACTCAGATACCCTACGGGCTCGGAAAGTGCAACGAAACCATCAAATTTTAGCTAGAAACTGTATTTTTGTCGATTTTTATTGAATTTGAACTATATTTCAACGTTTTTTGATGGTTCTGAGCCACCAAACACACTTAAAGCATGCAGAATCGACTCAGAATAGGAAAAGGAGACGTTTAGGTCAATTTTATGCATTCTGGCGTTCGTAGATACAAGAAAACTGTTAAAATTCTTCAGAAACGTCACTTTTGAAGTGTTTTCTTGTACTTTTAAGCCACTCAGATACCCTACGGGCTCGGAAAGTGCAACGAAACCATCAAATTTTAGCTAGAAACTGTATTTTTGTCGATTTTTATTGAATTTGAACTATATTTCAACGTTTTTTGATGGTTCTGAGCCACCAAACACACTTAAAGCATGCAGAATCGACTCAGAATAGGAAAAGGAGACGTTTAGGTCAATTTTATGCATTCTGGCGTTCGTAGATACAAGAAAACTGTTAAAATTCTTCAGAAACGTCACTTTTGAAGTGTTTTCTTGTACTTTTAAGCCACTCAGATACCCTACGGGCTCGGAAAGTGCAACGAAACCATCAAATTTTAGCTAGAAACTGTATTTTTGTCGATTTTTATTGAATTTGAACTATATTTCAACGTTTTTTGATGGTTCTGAGCCACCAAACACACTTAAAGCATGCAGAATCGACTCAGAATAGGAAAAGGAGACGTTTAGGTCAATTTTATGCATTCTGGCGTTCGTAGATACAAGAAAACTGTTAAAATTCTTCAGAAACGTCACTTTTGAAGTGTTTTCTTGTACTTTTAAGCCACTCAGATACCCTACGGGCTCGGAAAGTGCAACGAAACCATCAAATTTTAGCTAGAAACTGTATTTTTGTCGATTTTTATTGAATTTGAACTATATTTCAACGTTTTTTGATGGTTCTGAGCCACCAAACACACTTAAAGCATGCAGAATCGACTCAGAATAGGAAAAGGAGACGTTTAGGTCAATTTTATGCATTCTGGCGTTCGTAGATACAAGAAAACTGTTAAAATTCTTCAGAAACGTCACTTTTGAAGTGTTTTCTTGTACTTTTAAGCCACTCAGATACCCTACGGGCTCGGAAAGTGCAACGAAACCATCAAATTTTAGCTAGAAACTGTATTTTTGTCGATTTTTATTGAATTTGAACTATATTTCAACGTTTTTTGATGGTTCTGAGCCACCAAACACACTTAAAGCATGCAGAATCGACTCAGAATAGGAAAAGGAGACGTTTAGGTCAATTTTATGCATTCTGGCGTTCGTAGATACAAGAAAACTGTTAAAATTCTTCAGAAACGTCACTGTCACTTTTGAAGTGTTTTCTTGTACTTTTAAGCCACTCAGATACCCTACGGGCTCGGAAAGTGCAACGAAACCATCAAATTTTAGCTAGAAACTGTATTTTTGTAGATTTTTATTGAATTTGAACTATATTTCAACGTTTTTTGATGGTTCTGAGCCACCAAACACACTTAAAGCATGCAGAATCGACTCAGAATAGGAAAAGGAGACGTTTAGGTCAATTTTATGCATTCTGGCGTTCGTAGATACAAGAAAACTGTTAAAATTCTTCAGAAACGTCACTTTTGAAGTGTTTTCTTGTACTTTTAAGCCACTCAGATACCCTACGGGCTCGGAAAGTGCAACGAAACCATCAAATTTTAGCTAGAAACTGTATTTTTGTCGATTTTTATTGAATTTGAACTATATTTCAACGTTTTTTGATGGTTCTGAGCCACCAAACACACTTAAAGCATGCAGAATCGACTCAGAATAGGAAAAGGAGACGTTTAGGTCAATTTTATGCATTCTGGCGTTCGTAGATACAAGAAAACTGTTAAAATTCTTCAGAAACGTCACTTTTGAAGTGTTTTCTTGTACTTTTAAGCCACTCAGATACCCTACGGGCTCGGAAAGTGCAACGAAACCATCAAATTTTAGCTAGAAACTGTATTTTTGTCGATTTTTATTGAATTTGAACTATATTTCAACGTTTTTTGATGGTTCTGAGCCACCAAACACACTTAAAGCATGCAGAATCGACTCAGAATAGGAAAAGGAGACGTTTAGGTCAATTTTATGCATTCTGGCGTTCGTAGATACAAGAAAACTGTTAAAATTCTTCAGAAACGTCACTTTTGAAGTGTTTTCTTGTACTTTTAAGCCACTCAGATACCCTACGGGCTCGGAAAGTGCAACGAAACCATCAAATTTTAGCTAGAAACTGTATTTTTGTCGATTTTTATTGAATTTGAACTATATTTCAACGTTTTTTGATGGTTCTGAGCCACCAAACACACTTAAAGCATGCAGAATCGACTCAGAATAGGAAAAGGAGACGTTTAGGTCAATTTTATGCATTCTGGCGTTCGTAGATACAAGAAAACTGTTAAAATTCTTCAGAAACGTCACTTTTGAAGTGTTTTCTTGTACTTTTAAGCCACTCAGATACCCTACGGGCTCGGAAAGTGCAACGAAACCATCAAATTTTAGCTAGAAACTGTATTTTTGTCGATTTTTATTGAATTTGAACTATATTTCAACGTTTTTTGATGGTTCTGAGCCACCAAACACACTTAAAGCATGCAGAATCGACTCAGAATAGGAAAAGGAGACGTTTAGGTCAATTTTATGCATTCTGGCGTTCGTAGATACAAGAAAACTGTTAAAATTCTTCAGAAACGTCACTTTTGAAGTGTTTTCTTGTACTTTTAAGCCACTCAGATACCCTACGGGCTCGGAAAGTGCAACGAAACCATCAAATTTTAGCTAGAAACTGTATTTTTGTCGATTTTTATTGAATTTGAACTATATTTCAACGTTTTTTGATGGTTCTGAGCCACCAAACACACTTAAAGCATGCAGAATCGACTCAGAATAGGAAAAGGAGACGTTTAGGTCAATTTTATGCATTCTGGCGTTCGTAGATACAAGAAAACTGTTAAAATTCTTCAGAAACGTCACTTTTGAAGTGTTTTCTTGTACTTTTAAGCCACTCAGATACCCTACGGGCTCGGAAAGTGCAACGAAACCATCAAATTTTAGCTAGAAACTGTATTTTTGTCGATTTTTATTGAATTTGAACTATATTTCAACGTTTTTTGATGGTTCTGAGCCACCAAACACACTTAAAGCATGCAGAATCGACTCAGAATAGGAAAAGGAGACGTTTAGGTCAATTTTATGCATTCTGGCGTTCGTAGATACAAGAAAACTGTTAAAATTCTTCAGAAACGTCACTTTTGAAGTGTTTTCTTGTACTTTTAAGCCACTCAGATACCCTACGGGCTCGGAAAGTGCAACGAAACCATCAAATTTTAGCTAGAAACTGTATTTTTGTCGATTTTTATTGAATTTGAACTATATTTCAACGTTTTTTGATGGTTCTGAGCCACCAAACACACTTAAAGCATGCAGAATCGACTCAGAATAGGAAAAGGAGACGTTTAGGTCAATTTTATGCATTCTGGCGTTCGTAGATACAAGAAAACTGTTAAAATTCTTCAGAAACGTCACTTTTGAAGTGTTTTCTTGTACTTTTAACCTCTTAAGGTCCACTTATACTAGAATCTTATTTAAAAAATTCATTCCATGAAAAAAGTGGCCAGAGGCAGTTAGTAAACAAATTGTAGTTTTCAAAATATTTATTTTCTGCTTTAGAAAAAACAATATGTTCCTTTGCAGGAACACTGGTCATATAGACATAATTATGCAATCAAATATGAAATTCAGCGAAGCAGTTTCTAGTCTTAGTAATACATAGATGTACCTTACACTTTACACAATAGAAATAAGTTTTTAGTCCACACAATGGTCTCTTGCACCGTTGCCTTTCTTTGTTATAAGAAGGAAAGTGGGCCACCTTGTCTGTACGCACGTCAAACTGAGGTATAGGTTTTGTTGCTCCCCTTCTCTTTTTCTCTTCATAATTCTTTTCAGTACTTCCGCTTGGTCTTCCTCTTTTTCTTGTATTTTCATCCTTTCCCACTCGGCAAAGAGCTTCGGCTACTTCAGCACGAAATCCCAAAGAATCTAGAATATCTTTTTTGTCCATGTTACTCTTCTGCATATCAGTCTTGTATTTTAACCATGCGCTAACTAGAGCCAAGTCGATTAAATGAAAAAACAGTTTGAGATACCATTTTCGACTTCTTAGGCTTATCCTGTAGTAGGATATGAGTCCATCAAGAAGGTCAACCCCACCCATAAAGTTATTATATAGCTTTATCATATTGGGACGGGTCACCTCAACTCTTCTTTTGCCTTTTCTGTCAAAGCGTTCAACAATATCGACAGGCTGGCTTCCGCAAAATGTACTAAGGAGACAAACGCTCTTGTTGTCGAACCATTTCAGAGTATGAATATCAACACTGTTGACTGTTGTCTTATATTCCTCATAAGTGCCTCTACCTTTTTTTTTCAAAACGTTGTCGCTGCTGAATTGTAAACCAGGAAGTCTGTTGCATCTTACGGTCCCCAAACTATAAATCCCATCTTCTTGAAGAGAGGTAAGCAGCTTTACAGAGGTAAACCAATTGTCGAAGAAGAGTAAATAATTTTTGTGTTGTGGTATCACAGATGCCAAGCGTAGTACAATATTTCCACTAGCTCCTATATCCTCCTTTCCCGGTGTTGGCAATATTTTTCCTGTGTAAATTTCAAAATTGTGAACCAAACCACTGCTATCGCACAATACGAATATTTTGTAACCCCATTTGTTGGGTTTTTTGGGATTATACTGCTTTAGTGCAGATCTTCCTTTGTACGGCACTATTTGTTCATCTACGCAAAGCATCTGTGGTTTGACTTGATTTTTAAATTTTTCTGTCAATGCATCTATTATGGGTCTAAGCTTGAATAGCTTATCACGGTTTGGATCATTTCTATCCGTGGGAAGGTCATCGTTGTTGTTGAAATGTAAATTCTTTTTTATATCTTCCCATCTCTTTCTGGACATACAGTCAGCAACTTGGGCTACTCTGCAAGCTGACTTCCAGTAAAGTCTATGTCGCGGTAAATGGAAAATTGACATGTATATAACATTTCCAATAAAAATTTCTAATTCAGAACGTGTTAGATTCAGGGGCTTGTTTACGTCATTTTGAATAGCATATAAATTGCTTTGTTCCACTATGAGATAAAGCAATTCGTTCGAAAAAAATTGCTGATAATAATGAATTGGGCGTCCAATTTCGGACTCCTCGGTTTCCTCCGCAACGAAAGGTGGCAATGGCAATTCTTCATCATTATTATTGAGTTTAGTCCACTTGTATGTGGGTTTTCCTCTTACATTCGTAGCTGTAGCCACATGATCTACAGGTTGATTATCTTCATCTGATTCGGAACTACTAATTGAATCGTCACTGTCAGAAGAAGAGGAATCCCTTGAATTTTGTACAACAAACTCATCATCTGAGTCTCCAAGATTATCGTCCTCACTATCGCTTGGTATGTAGGCCATTTTTACTGTAAAAACCCAACAATATTGCTATTAGTTCATATGTACCAAAAGTCCACTGTTCCATTTCAGGAACAATCTAATTTTCATCTAAATGAGTAATGTTCCATATGAGGAACTAACAGAATTTTGGGCTCCTACAGACTAATTGTATATTTACAATAACTAGGAAGGTACAGGCATATCTTCTAAAGTCTAACAATAGCCTAAATAATTTTAGTTTGATCGGTACTTACCCAAAAATTAAAAAATTACGATCACAAATAACTCAACACCACACAACGTGCTCCGTCTGCAAAGGTATGACTGAACTTATTCTAGTTTCACTCTAGATGGCGTTTGCTGTTACTTATCAATGTTTATTCATTGGTATATATTAGGAACAACGGTCAGTTAAAGAACTGGCGGAATGATTGCTCTTTTCTAATTGTTTTTGGTCTGAGTTAGGTATGTTCCTGATTCGGAACACAGGACCTTAAGAGGTTAAGCCACTCAGATACCCTACGGGCTCGGAAAGTGCAACGAAACCATCAAATTTTAGCTAGAAAAAGGAGACGTTTAGGTCAATTTTATGCATTCTGGCGTTCGTAGATACAAGAAAACTGTTAAAATTCTTCAGAAACGTCACTTTTGAAGTGTTTTCTTGTACTTTTAAGCCACTCAGATACCCTACGGGCTCGGAAAGTGCAACGAAACCATCAAATTTTAGCTAGAAACTGTATTTTTGTCGATTTTTATTGAATTTGAACTATATTTCAACGTTTTTTGATGGTTCTGAGCCACCAAACACACTTAAAGCATGCAGAATCGACTCAGAATAGGAAAAGGAGACGTTTAGGTCAATTTTATGCATTCTGGCGTTCGTAGATACAAGAAAACTGTTAAAATTCTTCAGAAACGTCACTTTTGAAGTGTTTTCTTGTACTTTTAAGCCACTCAGATACCCTACGGGCTCGGAAAGTGCAACGAAACCATCAAATTTTAGCTAGAAATTGTATTTTTGTCGATTTTTATTGAATTTGAACTATATTTCAACGTTTTTTGATGGTTCTGAGCCACCAAACACACTTAAAGCATGCAGAATCGACTCAGAATAGGAAAAGGAGACGTTTAGGTCAATTTTATGCATTCAGGCGTTCGTAGATACAAGAAAACTGTTAAAATTCTTCAGAAACGTCACTTTTGAAGCGTTTTCTTGTACTTTTAAGCCACTCAGATACCCTACGGGCTCGGAAAGTGCAACGAAACCATCAAATTTTAGCTAGAAACTGTATTTTTGTCGATTTTTATTGAATTTGAACTATATTTCAACGTTTTTTGATGGTTCTGAGCCACCAAACACACTTAAAGCATGCAGAATCGACTCAGAATAGGAAAAGGAGACGTTTAGGTCAATTTTATGCATTCTGGCGTTCGTAGATACAAGAAAACTGTTAAAATTCTTCAGAAACGTCACTTTTGAAGTGTTTTCTTGTACTTTTAAGCCACTCAGATACCCGACGGGCTCGGAAAGTGCAACGAAACCATCAAATTTTAGCTAGAAACTGTATTTTTGTCGATTTTTATTGAATTTGAACTATATTTCAACGTTTTTTGATGGTTCTGAGCCACCAAACACACTTAAAGCATGCAGAATCGACTCAGAATAGGAAAAGGAGACGTTTAGGTCAATTTTATGCATTCTGGCGTTCGTAGATACAAGAAAACTGTTAAAATTCTTCAGAAACGTCACTTTTGAAGTGTTTTCTTGTACTTTTAAGCCACTCAGATACCCTACGGGCTCGGAAAGTGCAACGAAACCATCAAATTTTAGCTAGAAACTGTATTTTTGTCGATTTTTATTGAATTTGAACTATATTTCAACGTTTTTTGATGGTTCTGAGCCACCAAACACACTTAAAGCATGCAGAATCGACTCAGAATAGGAAAAGGAGACGTTTAGGTCAATTTTATGCATTCTGGCGTTCGTAGATACAAGAAAACTGTTAAAATTCTTCAGAAACGTCACTTTTGAAGTGTTTTCTTGTACTTTTAAGCCACTCAGATACCCTACGGGCTCGGAAAGTGCAACGAAACCATCAAATTTTAGCTAGAAACTGTATTTTTGTCGATTTTTATTGAATTTGAACTATATTTCAACGTTTTTTGATGGTTCTGAGCCACCAAACACACTTAAAGCATGCAGAATCGACTCAGAATAGGAAAAGGAGACGTTTAGGTCAATTTTATGCATTCTGGCGTTCGTAGATACAAGAAAACTGTTAAAATTCTTCAGAAACGTCACTTTTGAAGTGTTTTCTTGTACTTTTAAGCCACTCAGATACCCTACGGGCTCGGAAAGTGCAACGAAACCATCAAATTTTAGCTAGAAACTGTATTTTTGTCGATTTTTATTGAATTTGAACTATATTTCAACGTTTTTTGATGGTTCTGAGCCACCAAACACACTTAAAGCATGCAGAATCGACTCAGAATAGGAAAAGGAGACGTTTAGGTCAATTTTATGCATTCTGGCGTTCGTAGATACAAGAAAACTGTTAAAATTCTTCAGAAACGTCACTTTTGAAGTGTTTTCTTGTACTTTTAAGCCACTCAGATACCCTACGGGCTCGGAAAGTGCAACGAAACCATCAAATTTTAGCTAGAAACTGTATTTTTGTCGATTTTTATTGAATTTGAACTATATTTCAACGTTTTTTGATGGTTCTGAGCCACCAAACACACTTAAAGCATGCAGAATCGACTCAGAATAGGAAAAGGAGACGTTTAGGTCAATTTTATGCATTCTGGCGTTCGTAGATACAAGAAAACTGTTAAAATTCTTCAGAAACGTCACTTTTGAAGTGTTTTCTTGTACTTTTAAGCCACTCAGATACCCTACGGGCTCGGAAAGTGCAACGAAACCATCAAATTTTAGCTAGAAACTGTATTTTTGTCGATTTTTATTGAATTTGAACTATATTTCAACGTTTTTTGATGGTTCTGAGCCACCAAACACACTTAAAGCATGCAGAATCGACTCAGAATAGGAAAAGGAGACGTTTAGGTCAATTTTATGCATTCTGGCGTTCGTAGATACAAGAAAACTGTTAAAATTCTTCAGAAACGTCACTTTTGAAGTGTTTTCTTGTACTTTTAAGCCACTCAGATACCCTACGGGCTCGGAAAGTGCAACGAAACCATCAAATTTTAGCTAGAAACTGTATTTTTGTCGATTTTTATTGAATTTGAACTATATTTCAACGTTTTTTGATGGTTCTGAGCCACCAAACACACTTAAAGCATGCAGAATCGACTCAGAATAGGAAAAGGAGACGTTTAGGTCAATTTTATGCATTCTGGCGTTCGTAGATACAAGAAAACTGTTAAAATTCTTCAGAAACGTCACTTTTGAAGTGTTTTCTTGTACTTTTAAGCCACTCAGATACCCTACGGGCTCGGAAAGTGCAACGAAACCATCAAATTTTAGCTAGAAACTGTATTTTTGTCGATTTTTATTGAATTTGAACTATATTTCAACGTTTTTTGATGGTTCTGAGCCACCAAACACACTTAAAGCATGCAGAATCGACTCAGAATAGGAAAAGGAGACGTTTAGGTCAATTTTATGCATTCTGGCGTTCGTAGATACAAGAAAACTGTTAAAATTCTTCAGAAACGTCACTTTTGAAGTGTTTTCTTGTACTTTTAAGCCACTCAGATACCCTATGGGCTCGGAAAGTGCAACGAAACCATCAAATTTTAGCTAGAAACTGTATTTTTGTCGATTTTTATTGAATTTGAACTATATTTCAACGTTTTTTGATGGTTCTGAGCCACCAAACACACTTAAAGCATGCAGAATCGACTCAGAATAGGAAAAGGAGACGTTTAGGTCAATTTTATGCATTCTGGCGTTCGTAGATACAAGAAAACTGTTAAAATTCTTCAGAAACGTCACTTTTGAAGTGTTTTCTTGTACTTTTAAGCCACTCAGATACCCTACGGGCTCGGAAAGTGCAACGAAACCATCAAATTTTAGCTAGAAACTGTATTTTTGTCGATTTTTATTGAATTTGAACTATATTTCAACGTTTTTTGATGGTTCTGAGCCACCAAACACACTTAAAGCATGCAGAATCGACTCAGAATAGGAAAAGGAGACGTTTAGGTCAATTTTATGCATTCTGGCGTTCGTAGATACAAGAAAACTGTTAAAATTCTTCAGAAACGTCACTTTTGAAGTGTTTTCTTGTACTTTTAAGCCACTCAGATACCCTACGGGCTCGGAAAGTGCAACGAAACCATCAAATTTTAGCTAGAAACTGTATTTTTGTCGATTTTTATTGAATTTGAACTATATTTCAACGTTTTTTGATGGTTCTGAGCCACCAAACACACTTAAAGCATGCAGAATCGACTCAGAATAGGAAAAGGAGACGTTTAGGTCAATTTTATGCATTCTGGCGTTCGTAGATACAAGAAAACTGTTAAAATTCTTCAGAAACGTCACTTTTGAAGTGTTTTCTTGTACTTTTAAGCCACTCAGATACCCTACGGGCTCGGAAAGTGCAACGAAACCATCAAATTTTAGCTAGAAACTGTATTTTTGTCGATTTTTATTGAATTTGAACTATATTTCAACGTTTTTTGATGGTTCTGAGCCACCAAACACACTTAAAGCATGCAGAATCGACTCAGAATAGGAAAAGGAGACGTTTAGGTCAAATTTATGCATTCTGGCGTTCGTAGATACAAGAAAACTGTTAAAATTCTTCAGAAACGTCACTTTTGAAGTGTTTTCTTGTACTTTTAAGCCACTCAGATACCCTACGGGCTCGGAAAGTGCAACGAAACCATCAAATTTTAGCTAGAAACTGTATTTTTGTCGATTTTTATTGAATTTGAACTATATTTCAACGTTTTTTGATGGTTCTGAGCCACCAAACACACTTAAAGCATGCAGAATCGACTCAGAATAGGAAAAGGAGACGTTTAGGTCAATTTTATGCATTCTGGCGTTCGTAGATACAAGAAAACTGTTAAAATTCTTCAGAAACGTCACTTTTGAAGTGTTTTCTTGTACTTTTAAGCCACTCAGATACCCTACGGGCTCGGAAAGTGCAACGAAACCATCAAATTTTAGCTAGAAACTGTATTTTTGTCGATTTTTATTGAATTTGAACTATATTTCAACGTTTTTTGATGGTTCTGAGCCACCAAACACACTTAAAGCATGCAGAATCGACTCAGAATAGGAAAAGGAGACGTTTAGGTCAATTTTATGCATTCTGGCGTTCGTAGATACAAGAAAACTGTTAAAATTCTTCAGAAACGTCACTTTTGAAGTGTTTTCTTGTACTTTTAAGCCACTCAGATACCCTACGGGCTCGGAAAGTGCAACGAAACCATCAAATTTTAGCTAGAAACTGTATTTTTGTCGATTTTTATTGAATTTGAACTATATTTCAACGTTTTTTGATGGTTCTGAGCCACCAAACACACTTAAAGCATGCAGAATCGACTCAGAATAGGAAAAGGAGACGTTTAGGTCAATTTTATGCATTCTGGCGTTCGTAGATACAAGAAAACTGTTAAAATTCTTCAGAAACGTCACTTTTGAAGTGTTTTCTTGTACTTTTAAGCCACTCAGATACCCTACGGGCTCGGAAAGTGCAACGAAACCATCAAATTTTAGCTAGAAACTGTATTTTTGTCGATTTTTATTGAATTTGAACTATATTTCAACGTTTTTTGATGGTTCTGAGCCACCAAACACACTTAAAGCATGCAGAATCGACTCAGAATAGGAAAAGGAGACGTTTAGGTCAATTTTATGCATTCTGGCGTTCGTAGATACAAGAAAACTGTTAAAATTCTTCAGAAACGTCACTTTTGAAGTGTTTTCTTGTACTTTTAAGCCACTCAGATACCCTACGGGCTCGGAAAATGCAACGAAACCATCAAATTTTAGCTAGAAACTGTATTTTTGTCGATTTTTATTGAATTTGAACTATATTTCAACGTTTTTTGATGGTTCTGAGCCACCAAACACACTTAAAGCATGCAGAATCGACTCAGAATAGGAAAAGGAGACGTTTAGGTCAATTTTATGCATTCTGGCGTTCGTAGATACAAGAAAACTGTTAAAATTCTTCAGAAACGTCACTTTTGAAGTGTTTTCTTGTACTTTTAAGCCACTCAGATACCCTACGGGCTCGGAAAGTGCAACGAAACCATCAAATTTTAGCTAGAAACTGTATTTTTGTCGATTTTTATTGAATTTGAACTATATTTCAACGTTTTTTGATGGTTCTGAGCCACCAAACACACTTAAAGCATGCAGAATCGACTCAGAATAGGAAAAGGAGACGTTTAGATCAATTTTATGCATTCTGGCGTTCGTAGATACAAGAAAACTGTTAAAATTCTTCAGAAACGTCACTTTTGAAGTGTTTTCTTGTACTTTTAAGCCACTCAGATACCCTACGGGCTCGGAAAGTGCAACGAAACCATCAAATTTTAGCTAGAAACTGTATTTTTGTCGATTTTTATTGAATTTGAACTATATTTCAACGTTTTTTGTTGGTTCTGAGCCACCAAACACACTTAAAGCATGCAGAATCGACTCAGAATTGGAAAAAGGAGACGTTTAGGTCAATTTTATGCATTCTGGCGTTCGTAGATACAAGAAAACTGTTAAAATTCTTCAGAAACGTCACTTTTGAAGTGTTTTCTTGTACTTTTAAGCCACTCAGATACCCTACGGGCTCGGAAAGTGCAACGAAACCATCAAATTTTAGCTAGAAACTGTATTTTTGTCGATTTTTATTGAATTTGAACTATATTTCAACGTTTTTTGATGGTTCTGAGCCACCAAACACACTTAAAGCATGCAGAATCGACTCAGAATAGGAAAAGGAGACGTTTAGGTCAAATTTATGCATTCTGGCGTTCGTAGATACAAGAAAACTGTTAAAATTCTTCAGAAACGTCACTTTTGAAGTGTTTTCTTGTACTTTTAAGCCACTCAGATACCCTACGGGCTCGGAAAGTGCAACGAAACCATCAAATTTTAGCTAGAAACTGTATTTTTGTCGATTTTTATTGAATTTGAACTATATTTCAACGTTTTTTGATGGTTCTGAGCCACCAAACACACTTAAAGCATGCAGAATCGACTCAGAATAGGAAAAGGAGACGTTTAGGTCAATTTTATGCATTCTGGCGTTCGTAGATACAAGAAAACTGTTAAAATTCTTCAGAAACGTCACTTTTGAAGTGTTTTCTTGTACTTTTAAGCCACTCAGATACCCTA
>NW_026972909.1:0-46567 GCF_036711695.1 Zophobas morio
ACTCAGAATAGGAAAAGGAGACGTTTAGGTCAATTTTATGCATTCTGGCGTTCGTAGATACAAGAAAACTGTTAAAATTCTTCAGAAACGTCACTTTTGAAGTGTTTTCTTGTACTTTTAAGCCACTCAGATACCCTACGGGCTCGGAAAGTGCAACGAAACCATCAAATTTTAGCTAGAAACTGTATTTTTGTCGATTTTTATTGAATTTGAACTATATTTCAACGTTTTTTGATGGTTCTGAGCCACCAAACACACTTAAAGCATGCAGAATCGACTCAGAATAGGAAAAGGAGACGTTTAGGTCAATTTTATGCATTCTGGCGTTCGTAGATACAAGAAAACTGTTAAAATTCTTCAGAAACGTCACTTTTGAAGTGTTTTCTTGTACTTTTAAGCCACTCAGATACCCTACGGGCTCGGAAAGTGCAACGAAACCATCAAATTTTAGCTAGAAACTGTATTTTTGTCGATTTTTATTGAATTTGAACTATATTTCAACGTTTTTGATGGTTCTGAGCCACCAAACACACTTAAAGCATGCAGAATCGACTCAGAATAGGAAAAGGAGACGTTTAGGTTAATTTTATGCATTCTGGCGTTCGTAGATACAAGAAAACTGTTAAAATTCTTCAGAAACGTCACTTTTGAAGTGTTTTCTTGTATTTTTAAGCCACTCAGATACCCTACGGGCTCGGAAAGTGCAACGAAACCATCAAATTTTAGCTAGAAACTGTATTTTTGTCGATTTTTATTGAATTTGAACTATATTTCAACGTTTTTTGATGGTTCTGAGCCACCAAACACACTTAAAGCATGCAGAATCGACTCAGAATAGGAAAAGGAGACGTTTAGGTCAATTTTATGCATTCTGGCGTTCGTAGATACAAGAAAACTGTTAAAATTCTTCAGAAACGTCACTTTTGAAGTGTTTTCTTGTACTTTTAAGCCACTCAGGTACCCAACGGGCTCGGAAAGTGCAACGAAACCATCAAATTTTAGCTAGAAACTGTATTTTTGTCGATTTTTATTGAATTTGAACTATATTTCAACGTTTTTTGATGGTTCTGAGCCACCAAACACACTTAAAGCATGCAGAATCGACTCAGAATAGGAAAAGGAGACGTTTAGGTCAATTTTATGCATTCTGGCGTTCGTAGATACAAGAAAACTGTTAAAATTCTTCAGAAACGTCACTTTTGAAGTGTTTTCTTGTACTTTTAAGCCACTCAGACACCCAACGGGCTCGGAAAGTGCAACGAAACCATCAAATTTTAGCTAGAAACTGTATTTTTGTCGATTTTTATTGAATTTGAACTATATTTCAACGTTTTTTGATGGTTCTGAGCCACCAAACACACTTAAAGCATGCAGAATCGACTCAGAATAGGAAAAGGAGACGTTTAGGTCAATTTTATGCATTCTGGCGTTCGTAGATACAAGAAAACTGTTAAAATTCTTCAGAAACGTCACTTTTGAAGTGTTTTCTTGTACTTTTAAGCCACTCAGATACCCTACGGGCTCGGAAAGTGCAACGAAACCATCAAATTTTAGCTAGAAACTGTATTTTTGTCGATTTTTATTGAATTTGAACTATATTTCAACGTTTTTTGATGGTTCTGAGCCACCAAACACACTTAAAGCATGCAGAATCGACTCAGAATAGGAAAAGGAGACGTTTAGGTCAATTTTATGCATTCTGGCGTTCGTAGATACAAGAAAACTGTTAAAATTCTTCAGAAACGCCACTTTTGAAGTGTTTTCTTGTACTTTTAAGCCACTCAGATACCCTACGGGCTCGGAAAGTGCAACGAAACCATCAAATTTTAGCTAGAAACTGTATTTTTGTCGATTTTTATTGAATTTGAACTATATTTCAACGTTTTTTGATGGTTCTGAGCCACCAAAACACACTTAAAGCATGCAGAATCGACTCAGAATAGGAAAAGGAGACGTTTAGGTCAATTTTATGCATTCTGGCGTTCGTAGATACAAGAAAACTGTTAAAATTCTTCAGAAACGTCACTTTTGAAGTGTTTTCTTGTACTTTTAAGCCACTCAGATACCCTACGGGCTCGGAAAGTGCAACGAAACCATCAAATTTTAGCTAGAAACTGTATTTTTGTCGATTTTTATTGAATTTGAACTATATTTCAACGTTTTTTGATGGTTCTGAGCCACCAAACACACTTAAAGCATGCAGAATCGACTCAGAATAGGAAAAGGAGACGTTTAGGTCAATTTTATGCATTCTGGCGTTCGTAGATACAAGAAAACTGTTAAAATTCTTCAGAAACGTCACTTTTGAAGTGTTTTCTTGTACTTTTAAGCCACTCAGATACCCTACGGGCTCGGAAAGTGCAACGAAATCATAAAATTTTAGCTAGAAACTGTATTTTTGTCGATTTTTATTGAATTTGAGCTATATTTCAACGTTTTTTGATGGTTCTGAGCCACCAAACACACTTAAAGCATGCAGAATCGACTCAGAATAGGAAAAGGAGACGTTTAGGTCAATTTTATGCATTCTGGCGTTCGTAGATACAAGAAAACTGTTAAAATTCTTCAGAAACGTCACTTTTGAAGTGTTTTCTTGTACCATTAAGCCACTCAGATACCCAACGGGCTCGGAAAGTGCAACGAAACCATCAAATTTTAGCTAGAAACTGTATTTTTGTCGATTTTTATTGAATTTGAACTATATTTCAACGTTTTTTGATGGTTCTGAGCCACCAAACACACTTGAAGCATTCAGAATCGACTCAGAATAGGAAAAGCAGACGTTTAGGTCAATTTTATGCATTCTGGCGTTCGTAGATACAAGAAAACTGTTAAAATTCTTCAGAAACGTCACTTTTGAAGTGTTTTCTTGTACTTTTAAGCCACTCAGATACCCTACGGGCACGGAAAGTGCAACGAAACCATCAAATTTTAGCTAGAAACTGTATTTTTGTCGATTTTTATTGAATTTGAACTATATTTCAACGTTTTTTGATGGTTCTGAGCCACCAAACACACTTAAAGCATGCAGAATCGACTCAGAATAGGAAAAGGAGACGTTTAGGTCAATTTTATGCATTCTGGCGTTCGTAGATACAAGAAAACTGTTAAAATTCTTCAGAAACGTCACTTTTGAAGTGTTTTCTTGTACTTTTAAGCCACTCAGATACCCTACGGGCTCGGAAAGTGCAACGAAACCATCAAATTTTAGCTAGAAACTGTATTTTTGTCGATTTTTATTGAATTTGAACTATATTTCAACGTTTTTTGATGGTTCTGAGCCACCAAACACACTTAAAGCATGCAGAATCGACTCAGAATAGGAAAAGGAGACGTTTAGGTCAATTTTATGCATTCTGGCGTTCGTAGATACAAGAAAACTGTTAAAATTCTTCAGAAACGTCACTTTTGAAGTGTTTTCTTGTACTTTTAAGCCACTCAGATACCCTGCGGGCTCGGAAAGTGCAACGAAACCATCAAATTTTAGCTAGAAACTGTATTTTTGTCGATTTTTATTGAATTTGAACTATATTTCAACGTTTTTTGATGGTTCTGAGCCACCAAACACACTTAAAGCATGCAGAATCGACTCAGAATAGGAAAAGGAGACGTTTAGGTCAATTTTATGCATTCTGGCGTTCGTAGATACAAGAAAACTGTTAAAATTCTTCAGAAACGTCACTTTTGAAGTGTTTTCTTGTACTTTTAAGCCACTCAGATACCCTACGGGCTCGGAAAGTGCAACGAAACCATCAAATTTTAGCTAGAAACTGTATTTTTGTCGATTTTTATTGAATTTGAACTATATTTCAACGTTTTTTGATGGTTCTGAGCCACCAAACACACTTAAAGCATGCAGAATCGACTCAGAATAGGAAAAGGAGACGTTTAGGTCAATTTTATGCATTCTGGCGTTCGTAGATACAAGAAAACTGTTAAAATTCTTCAGAAACGTCACTTTTGAAGTGTTTTCTTGTACTTTTAAGCCACTCAGATACCCTACGGGCTCGGAAAGTGCAACGAAATCATAAAATTTTAGCTAGAAACTGTATTTTTGTCGATTTTTATTGAATTTGAACTATATTTCAACGTTTTTTGATGGTTCTGAGCCACCAAACACACTTAAAGCATGCAGAATCGACTCAGAATAGGAAAAGGAGACGTTTAGGTCAATTTTATGCATTCTGGCGTTCGTAGATACAAGAAAACTGTTAAAATTCTTCAGAAACGTCACTTTTGAAGTGTTTTCTTGTACCATTAAGCCACTCAGATACCCTACGGGCTCGGAAAGTGCAACGAAACCATCAAATTTTAGCTAGAAACTGTATTTTTGTCGATTTTTATTGAATTTGAACTATATTTCAACGTTTTTTGATGGTTCTGAGCCACCAAACACACTTGAAGCATTCAGAATCGACTCAGAATAGGAAAAGGAGACGTTTAGGTCAATTTTATGCATTCTGGCGTTCGTAGATACAAGAAAACTGTTAAAATTCTTCAGAAACGTCACTTTTGAAGTGTTTTCTTGTACTTTTAAGCCACTCAGATACCCTACGGGCACGGAAAGTGCAACGAAACCATCAAATTTTAGCTAGAAACTGTATTTTTGTCGATTTTTATTGAATTTGAACTATATTTCAACGTTTTTTGATGGTTCTGAGCCACCAAACACACTTAAAGCATGCAGAATCGACTCAGAATAGGAAAAGGAGACGTTTAGGTCAATTTTATGCATTCTGGCGTTCGTAGATACAAGAAAACTGTTAAAATTCTTCAGAAACGTCACTTTTGAAGTGTTTTCTTGTACTTTTAAGCCACTCAGATACCCTACGGGCTCGGAAAGTGCAACGAAACCATCAAATTTTAGCTAGAAACTGTATTTTTGTCGATTTTTATTGAATTTGAACTATATTTCAACGTTTTTTGATGGTTCTGAGCCACCAAACACACTTAAAGCATGCAGAATCGACTCAGAATAGGAAAAGGAGACGTTTAGGTCAATTTTATGCATTCTGGCGTTCGTAGATACAAGAAAACTGTTAAAATTCTTCAGAAACGTCACTTTTGAAGTGTTTTCTTGTACTTTTAAGCCACTCAGATACCCTACGGGCTCGGAAAGTGCAACGAAATCATAAAATTTTAGCTAGAAACTGTATTTTTGTCGATTTTTATTGAATTTGAACTATATTTCAACGTTTTTTGATGGTTCTGAGCCACCAAACACACTTAAAGCATGCAGAATCGACTCAGAATAGGAAAAGGAGACGTTTAGGTCAATTTTATGCATTCTGGCGTTCGTAGATACAAGAAAACTGTTAAAATTCTTCAGAAACGTCACTTTTGAAGTGTTTTCTTGTACCATTAAGCCACTCAGATACCCTACGGGCTCGGAAAGTGCAACGAAACCATCAAATTTTAGCTAGAAACTGTATTTTTGTCGATTTTTATTGAATTTGAACTATATTTCAACGTTTTTTGATGGTTCTGAGCCACCAAACACACTTGAAGCATTCAGAATCGACTCAGAATAGGAAAAGGAGACGTTTAGGTCAATTTTATGCATTCTGGCGTTCGTAGATACAAGAAAACTGTTAAAATTCTTCAGAAACGTCACTTTTGAAGTGTTTTCTTGTACTTTTAAGCCACTCAGATACCCTACGGGCACGGAAAGTGCAACGAAACCATCAAATTTTAGCTAGAAACTGTATTTTTGTCGATTTTTATTGAATTTGAACTATATTTCAACGTTTTTTGATGGTTCTGAGCCACCAAACACACTTAAAGCATGCAGAATCGACTCAGAATAGGAAAAGGAGACGTTTAGGTCAATTTTATGCATTCTGGCGTTCGTAGATACAAGAAAACTGTTAAAATTCTTCAGAAACGTCACTTTTGAAGTGTTTTCTTGTACTTTTAAGCCACTCAGATACCCTACGGGCTCGGAAAGTGCAACGAAACCATCAAATTTTAGCTAGAAACTGTATTTTTGTCGATTTTTATTGAATTTGAACTATATTTCAACGTTTTTTGATGGTTCTGAGCCACCAAACACACTTAAAGCATGCAGAATCGACTCAGAATAGGAAAAGGAGACGTTTAGTTCAATTTTATGCATTCTGGCGTTCGTAGATACAAAAAAACTGTTAAAATTCTTCAGAAACGTCACTTTTGAAGTGTTTTCTTGTACTTTTAAGCCACTCAGATACCCTGCGGGCTCGGAAAGTGCAACGAAACCATCAAATTTTAGCTAGAAACTGTATTTTTGTCGATTTTTATTGAATTTGAACTATATTTCAACGTTTTTTGATGGTTCTGAGCCACCAAACACACTTAAAGCATGCAGAATCGACTCAGAATAGGAAAAGGAGACGTTTAGGTCAATTTTATGCATTCTGGCGTTCGTAGATACAAGAAAACTGTTAAAATTCTTCAGAAACGTCACTTTTGAAGTGTTTTCTTGTACTTTTAAGCCACTCAGATACCCTACGGGCTCGGAAAGTGCAACGAAACCTTCAAATTTTTGCTAGAAACTGTATTTTTGTCGATTTTTATTGAATTTGAACTATATTTCAACGTTTTTTGATGGTTCTGAGCCACCAAACACACTTAAAGCATGCAGAATCGACTCAGAATAGGAAAAGGAGACGTTTAGGTCAATTTTATGCATTCTGGCGTTCGTAGATACAAGAAAACTGTTAAAAATTCTTCAGAAACGTCACTTTTGAAGTGTTTTCTTGTACTTTTAAGCCACTCAGATACCCTACGGGCTCGGAAAGTGCAACGAAACCATCAAATTTTAGCTAGAAACTGTATTTTTGTCGATTTTTATTGAATTTGAACTATATTTCAACGTTTTTTGATGGTTCTGAGCCACCAAACACACTTAAAGCATGCAGAATCGACTTAGAATAGGAAAAGGAGACGTTTAGGTCAATTTTATGCATTCTGGCGTTCGTAGATACAAGAAAACTGTTAAAATTCTTCAGAAACGTCACTTTTGAAGTGTTTTCTTGTACTTTTAAGCCACTCAGATACCCTACGGGCTCGGAAAGTGCAACGAAACCATCAAATTTTAGCTAGAAACTGTATTTTTGTCGATTTTTATTGAATTTGAACTATATTTCAACGTTTTTTGATGGTTCTGAGCCACCAAACACACTTAAAGCATGCAGAATCGACTCAGAATAGGAAAAGGAGACGTTTAGGTTAATTTTATGCATTCTGGCGTTCGTAGATACAAGAAAACTGTTAAAATTCTTCAGAAACGTCACTTTTGAAGTGTTTTCTTGTACTTTTAAGCCACTCAGATACCCTGCGGGCTCGGAAAGTGCAACGAAACCATCAAATTTTAGCTAGAAACTGTATTTTTGTCGATTTTTATTGAATTTGAACTATATTTCAACGTTTTTTGATGGTTCTGAGCCACCAAACACACTTAAAGCATGCAGAATCGACTCAGAATAGGAAAAGGAGACGTTTAGGTCAATTTTATGCATTCTGGCGTTCGTAGATACAAGAAAACTGTTAAAATTCTTCAGAAACGTCACTTTTGAAGTGTTTTCTTGTACTTTTAAGCCACTCAGATACCCTACGGGCCCGGAAAGTGCAACGAAACCATCAAATTTTAGCTAGAAACTGTATTTTTGTCGATTTTTATTGAATTTGAACTATATTTCAACGTTTTTTGATGGTTCTGAGCCACCAAACACACTTAAAGCATGCAGAATCGACTCAGAATAGGAAAAGGAGACGTTTAGGTCAATTTTATGCATTCTGGCGTTCGTAGATACAAGAAAACTGTTAAAATTCTTCAGAAACGTCACTTTTGAAGTGTTTTCTTGTACTTTTAAGCCACTCAGATACCCTACGGGCTCGGAAATTGCAACGAAACCATCAAATTTTAGCTAGAAACTGTATTTTTGTCGATTTTTATTGAATTTGAACTATATTTCAACGTTTTTTGATGGTTCTGAGCCACCAAACACACTTAAAGCATGCAGAATCGACTCAGAATAGGAAAAGGAGACGTTTAGGTCAATTTTATGCATTCTGGCGTTGGTAGATACAAGAAAACTGTTAAAATTCTTCAGAAACGTCACTTTTGAAGTGTTTTCTTGTACTTTTAAGCCTCTCAGATACCCTACGGGCTCGGAAAGTGCAACGAAACCATCAAATTTTAGCTAGAAACTGTATTTTTGTCGATTTTTATTGAATTTGAACTATATTTCAACGTTTTTTGATGGTTCTGAGCCACCAAACACACTTAAAGCATGCAGAATCGACTCAGAATAGGAAAAGGAGACGTTTAGGTCAATTTTATGCATTCTGGCGTTCGTAGATACAAGAAAACTGTTAAAATTCTTCAGAAACGTCACTTTTGAAGTGTTTTCTTGTACTTTTAAGCCACTCAGATACCCTACGGGCTCGGAAAGTGCAACGAAACCATCAAATTTTAGCTAGAAACTGTATTTTTGTCGATTTTTATTGAATTTGAACTATATTTCAACGTTTTTTGATGGTTCTGAGCCACCAAACACACTTAAAGCATGCAGAATCGACTCAGAATAGGAGAAGGAGACGTTTAGGTAAATTTTATGCATTCTGGCGTTCGTAGATACAAGAAAACTGTTAAAATTCTTCAGAAACGTCACTTTTGAAGTGTTTTCTTGTACTTTTAAGCCACTCAGATATCCTACGGGCTCGGAAAGTGCAACGAAACCATCAAATTTTAGCTAGAAACTGTATTTTTGTCGATTTTTATTGAATTTGAACTATATTTCAACGTTTTTTGATGGTTCTGAGCCACCAAACACACTTAAAGCATGCAGAATCGACTCAGAATAGGAAAAGGAGACGTTTAGGTCAATTTTATGCATTCTGGCGTTCGTAGATACAAGAAAACTGTTAAAATTCTTCAGAAACGTCACTTTTGAAGTGTTTTCTTGTACTTTTAAGCCACTCAGATACCCTACGGGCTCGGAAATTGCAACGAAACCATCAAATTTTAGCTAGAAACTGTATTTTTGTCGATTTTTATTGAATTTGAACTATATTTCAACGTTTTTTGATGGTTCTGAGCCACCAAACACACTTAAAGCATGCAGAATCGACTCAGAATAGGAAAAGGAGACGTTTAGGTCAATTTTATGCATTCTGGCGTTCGTAGATACAAGAAAACTGTTAAAATTCTTCAGAAACGTCACTTTTGAAGTGTTTTCTTGTACTTTTAAGCCTCTCAGATACCCTACGGGCTCGGAAAGTGCAACGAAACCATCAAATTTTAGCTAGAAACTGTATTTTTGTCGATTTTTATTGAATTTGAACTATATTTCAACGTTTTTTGATGGTTCTGAGCCACCAAACACACTTAAAGCATGCAGAATCGACTCAGAATAGGAAAAGGAGACGTTTAGGTCAATTTTATGCATTCTGGCGTTCGTAGATACAAGAAAACTGTTAAAATTCTTCAGAAACGTCACTTTTGAAGTGTTTTCTTGTACTTTTAAGCCACTCAGATACCCTACGGGCTCGGAAAGTGCAACGAAACCATCAAATTTTAGCTAGAAACTGTATTTTTGTCGATTTTTATTGAATTTGAACTATATTTCAACGTTTTTTGATGGTTCTGAGCCACCAAACACACTTAAAGCATGCAGAATCGACTCAGAATAGGAAAAGGAGACGTTTAGGTTAATTTTATGCATTCTGGCGTTCGTAGATACAAGAAAACTGTTAAAATTCTTCAGAAACGTCACTTTTGAAGTGTTTTCTTGTACTTTTAAGCCACTCAGATACCCTACGGGCTCGGAAAGTGCAACGAAACCATCAAATTTTAGCTAGAAACTGTATTTTTGTCGATTTTTATTGAATTTGAACTATATTTCAACGTTTTTTGATGGTTCTGAGCCACCAAACACACTTAAAGCATGCAGAATCGACTCAGAATAGGAAAAGGAGACGTTTAGGTCAATTTTATGCATTCTGGCGTTCGTAGATACAAGAAAACTGTTAAAATTCTTCAGAAACGTCACTTTTGAAGTGTTTTCTTGTACTTTTAAGCCACTCAGATACCCTACGGGCTCGGAAAGTGCAACGAAACCATCAAATTTTAGCTAGAAACTGTATTTTTGTCGATTTTTATTGAATTTGAACTATATTTCAACGTTTTTTGATGGTTCTGAGCCACCAAACACACTTAAAGCATGCAGAATCGACTCAGAATAGGAAAAGGAGACGTTTAGGTCAATTTTATGCATTCTGGCGTTCGTAGATACAAGAAAACTGTTAAAATTCTTCAGAAACGTCACTTTTGAAGTGTTTTCTTGTACTTTTAAGCCACTCAGATACCCTACGGGCTCGGAAAGTGCAACGAAACCATCAAATTTTAGCTAGAAACTGTATTTTTGTCGATTTTTATTGAATTTGAACTATATTTCAACGTTTTTTGATGGTTCTGAGCCACCAAACACACTTAAAGCATGCAGAATCGACTCAGAATAGGAGAAGGAGACGTTTAGGTCAATTTTATGCATTCTGGCGTTCGTAGATACAAGAAAACTGTTAAAATTCTTCAGAAACGTCACTTTTGAAGTGTTTTCTTGTACTTTTAAGCCACTCAGATATCCTACGGGCTCGGAAAGTGCAACGAAACCATCAAATTTTAGCTAGAAACTGTATTTTTGTCGATTTTTATTGAATTTGAACTATATTTCAACGTTTTTTGATGGTTCTGAGCCACCAAACACACTTAAAGCATGCAGAATCGACTCAGAATAGGAAAAGGAGACGTTTAGGTCAATTTTATGCATTCTGGCGTTCGTAGATACAAGAAAACTGTTAAAATTCTTCAGAAACGTCACTTTTGAAGTGTTTTCTTGTATTTTTAAGCCACTCAGATACCCTACGGGCTCGGAAAGTGCAACGAAACCATCAAATTTTAGCTAGAAACTGTATTTTTGTCGATTTTTATTGAATTTGAACTATATTTCAACGTTTTTTGATGGTTCTGAGCCACCAAACACACTTAAAGCATGCAGAATCGACTCAGAATAGGAAAAGGAGACGTTTAGGTCAAGTTTATGCATTCTGGCGTTCGTAGATACAAGAAAACTGTTAAAATTCTTCAGAAACGTCACTTTTGAAGTGTTTTCTTGTACTTTTAAGCCACTCAGGTACCCAACGGGCTCGGAAAGTGCAACGAAACCATCAAATTTTAGCTAGAAACTGTATTTTTGTCGATTTTTATTGAATTTGAACTATATTTCAACGTTTTTTGATGGTTCTGAGCCACCAAACACACTTAAAGCATGCAGAATCGACTCAGAATAGGAAAAGGAGACGTTTAGGTCAATTTTATGCATTCTGGCGTTCGTAGATACAAGAAAACTGTTAAAATTCTTCAGAAACGTCACTTTTGAAGTATTTTCTTGTACTTTTAAGCCACTCAGACACCCTACGGGCTCGGAAAGTGCAACGAAACCATCAAATTTTAGCTAGAAACTGTATTTTTGTCGATTTTTATTGAATTTGAACTATATTTCAACGTTTTTTGATGGTTCTGAGCCACCAAACACACTTAAAGCATGCAGAATCGACTCAGAATAGGAAAAGGAGACGTTTAGGTCAATTTTATGCATTCTGGCGTTCGTAGATACAAGAAAACTGTTAAAATTCTTCAGAAACGTCACTTTTGAAGTGTTTTCTTGTACTTTTAAGCCACTCAGATACCCAACGGGCTCGGAAAGTGCAACGAAACCATCAAATTTTAGCTAGAAACTGTATTTTTGTCGATTTTTATTGAATTTGAACTATATTTCAACGTTTTTTGATGGTTCTGAGCCACCAAACACACTTAAAGCATGCAGAATCGACTCAGAATAGGAAAAGGAGACGTTTAGGTCAATTTTATGCATTCTGGCGTTCGTAGATACAAGAAAACTGTTAAAATTCTTCAGAAACGCCACTTTTGAAGTGTTTTCTTGTACTTTTAAGCCACTCAGATACCCTACGGGCTCGGAAAGTGCAACGAAACCATCAAATTTTAGCTAGAAACTGTATTTTTGTCGATTTTTATTGAATTTGAACTATATTTCAACGTTTTTTGATGGTTCTGAGCCACCAAACACACTTAAAGCATGCAGAATCGACTCAGAATAGGAAAAGGAGACGTTTAGGTCAATTTTATGCATTCTGGCGTTCGTAGATACAAGAAAACTGTTAAAATTCTTCAGAAACGTCACTTTTGAAGTGTTTTCTTGTACTTTTAAGCCACTCAGATACCCTGCGGGCTCGGAAAGTGCAACGAAACCATCAAATTTTAGCTAGAAACTGTATTTTTGTCGATTTTTATTGAATTTGAACTATATTTCAACGTTTTTTGATGGTTCTGAGCCACCAAACACACTTAAAGCATGCAGAATCGACTCAGAATAGGAAAAGGAGACGTTTAGGTCAATTTTATGCATTCTGGCGTTCGTAGATACAAGAAAACTGTTAAAATTCTTCAGAAACGTCACTTTTGAAGTGTTTTCTTGTACTTTTAAGCCACTCAGATACCCTACGGGCTCGGAAAGTGCAACGAAACCATCAAATTTTAGCTAGAAACTGTATTTTTGTCGATTTTTATTGAATTTGAACTATATTTCAACGTTTTTTGATGGTTCTGAGCCACCAAACACACTTAAAGCATGCAGAATCGACTCAGAATAGGAAAAGGGGACGTTTAGGTCAATTTTATGCATTCTGGCGTTCGTAGATACAAGAAAACTGTTAAAATTCTTCAGAAACGTCACTTTTGAAGTGTTTTCTTGTACTTTTAAGCCACTCAGATACCCTGCGGGCTCGGAAAGTGCAACGAAACCATCAAATTTTAGCTAGAAACTGTATTTTTGTCGATTTTTATTGAATTTGAACTATATTTCAACGTTTTTTGATGGTTCTGAGCCACCAAACACGCTTAAAGCATGCAGAATCGACTCAGAATAGGAAAAGGAGACGTTTAGGTCAATTTTATGCATTCTGGCGTTCGTAGATACAAGAAAACTGTTAAAATTCTTCAGAAACGTCACTTTTGAAGTGTTTTCTTGTACTTTTAAGCCACTCAGATACCCTACGGACTCGGAAAGTCCAACGAAACCATCAAATTTTAGCTAGAAACTGTATTTTTGTCGATTTTTATTGAATTTGAACTATATTTCAACGTTTTTTGATGGTTCTGAGCCACCAAACACACTTAAAGCATGCAGAATCGACTCAGAATAGGAAAAGGAGACGTTTAGGTCAATTTTATGCATTCTGGCGTTCGTAGATACAAGAAAACTGTTAAAATTCTTCAGAAACGTCACTTTTGAAGTGTTTTCTTGTACTTTTAAGCCACTCAGATACCCTGCGGGCTCGGAAAGTGCAACGAAACCATCAAATTTTAGCTAGAAACTGTATTTTTGTCGATTTTTATTGAATTTGAACTATATTTCAACGTTTTTTGATGGTTCTGAGCCACCAAACACACTTAAAGCATGCAGAATCGACTCAGAATAGGAAAAGGAGACGTTTAGGTCAATTTTATGCATTCTGGCGTTCGTAGATACAAGAAAACTGTTAAAATTCTTCAGAAACGTCACTTTTGAAGTGTTTTCTTGTACTTTTAAGCCACTCAGATACCCTACGGGCTCGGAAAGTGCAACGAAACCATCAAATTTTAGCTAGAAACTGTATTTTTGTCGATTTTTATTGAATTTGAACTATATTTCAACGTTTTTTGATGGTTCTGAGCGACCAAACACACTTAAAGCATGCAGAATCGACTCAGAATAGGAAAAGGAGACGTTTAGGTCAATTTTATGCATTCTGGCGTTCGTAGATACAAGAAAACTGTTAAAATTCTTCAGAAACGTCACTTTTGAAGTGTTTTCTTGTACTTTTAAGCCACTCAGATACCCTCCGGGCTCGGAAAGTGCAACGAAACCATCAAATTTTAGCTAGAAACTGTATTTTTGTCGATTTTTATTAAATTTGAACTATATTTCAACGTTTTTTGATGGTTCTGAGCCACCAAACACACTTAAAGCATGCAGAATCGACTCAGAATAGGAAAAGGAGACGTTTAGGTCAATTTTATGCATTCTGGCGTTCGTAGATACAAGAAAACTGTTAAAATTCTTCAGAAACGTCACTTTTGAAGTGTTTTCTTGTACTTTTAAGCCACTCAGATACCCTACGGGCTCGGAAAGTGCAACGAAATCATCAAATTTTAGCTAGAAACTGTATTTTTGTCGATTTTTATTGAATTTGAACCATATTTCAACGTTTTTTGATGGTTCTGAGCCACCAAACACACTTAAAGCATGCAGAATCGACTCAGAATAGGAAAAGGAGACGTTTAGGTCAATTTTATGCATTCTGGCGTTCGTAGATACAAGAAAACTGTTAAAATTCTTCAGAGACGTCACTTTTGAAGTGTTTTCTTGTACTTTTAAGCCACTCAGATACCCTACGGGCTCGGAAAGTGCAACGAAACCATCAAATTTTAGCTAGAAACTGTATTTTTGTCGATTTTTATTGAATTTGAACTATATTTCAACGTTTTTTGATGGTTCTGAGCCACCAAACACACTTAAAGCATGCAGAATCGACTCAGAATAGGAAAAGGAGACGTTTAGGTCAATTTTATGCATTCTGGCGTTCGTAGATACAAGAAAACTGTTAAAATTCTTCAGAAACGTCACTTTTGAAGTGTTTTCTTGTACTTTTAAGCCACTCAGATACCCTACGGGCTCGGAAAGTGCAACGAAACCATCAAATTTTAGCTAGAAACTGTATTTTTGTCGATTTTTATTGAATTTGAACTATATTTCAACGTTTTTTGATGGTTCTGAGCCACCAAACACACTTAAAGCATGCAGAATCGACTCAGAATAGGAAAAGGAGACGTTTAGGTCAATTTTATGCATTCTGGTGTTCGTAGATACAAGAAAACTGTTAAAATTCTTCAGAAACGTCACTTTTGAAGTGTTTTCTTGTACTTTTAAGCCACTGAGATACCCTACGGGCTCGGAAAGTGCAACGAAACCATCAAATTTTAGCTAGAAACTGTATTTTTGTCGATTTTTATTGAATTTGAACTATATTTCAACGTTTTTTGATGGTTCTGAGCCTCCAAACACACTTAAAGCATGCAGAATCGACTCAGAATAGGAAAAGGAGACGTTTAGGTCAATTTTATGCATTCTGGCGTTCGTAGATACAAGAAAACTGTTAAAATTCTTCAGAAACTTCACTTTTGAAGTGTTTTCTTGTACTTTTAAGCCACTCAGATACCCTACGGGCTCGGAAAGTGCAACGAAACCATCAAATTTTAGCTAGAAACTGTATTTTTGTCGATTTTTATTGAATTTGAACTATATTTCAACGTTTTTTGATGGTTCTGAGCCACCAAACACACTTAAAGCATGCAGAATCGACTCAGAATAGGAAAAGGAGACGTTTAGGTCAATTTTATACATTCTGGCGTTCGTAGATACAAGAAAACTGTTAAAATTCTTCAGAAACGTCACTTTTGAAGTGTTTTCTTGTACTTTTAAGCCACTCAGATACCCTACGGGCTCGGAAAGTGCAACGAAACCATCAAATTTTAGCTAGAAACTGTATTTTTGTCGATTTTTATTGAATTTGAACTATATTTCAACGTTTTTTGATGGTTCAGAGCCACCAAACACACTTAAAGCATGCAGAATCGACTCAGAATAGGAAAAGGAGAGGTTTAGGTCAATTTTATGCATTCTGGCGTTCGTAGATACAAGAAAACTGTTAAAATTCTTCAGAAACGTCACTTTTGAAGTGTTTTCTTGTACTTTTAAGCCACTCAGATACCCTACGGGCTCGGAAAGTGCAACGAAACCATCAAATTTTAGCTAGAAACTGTATTTTTGTCGATTTTTATTGAATTTGAACTATATTTCAACGTTTTTTGATGTTTCTGAGCCACCAAACACACTTAAAGAATGCAGAATCGACTCAGAATAGGAAAAGGAGACGTTTAGGTCAATTTTATGCATTCTGGCGTTCGTAGATACAAGAAAACTGTTAAAATTCTTCAGAAACGTCACTTTTGAAGTGTTTTCTTGTACTTTTAAGCCACTCAGATACCCTACGGGCTCGGAAAGTGCAACGAAACCATCAAATTTTAGCTAGAAACTGTATTTTTGTCGATTTTTATTGAATTTGAACTATATTTCAACGTTTTTTGATGGTTCTGAGCCACCAAACACACTTAAAGCATGCAGAATCGACTCAGAATAGGAAAAGGAGACGTTTAGGTAAATTTTATGCATTCTGGCGTTCGTAGATACAAGAAAACTGTTAAAATTCTTCAGAAACGTCACTTTTGAAGTGTTTTCTTGTACTTTTAAGCCACTCAGATACCCTACGGGCTCGGAAAGTGCAACGAAACCATCAAATTTTAGCTAGAAACTGTATTTTTGTCGATTTTTATTGAATTTGAACTATATTTCAACGTTTTTTGATGGTTCTGAGCCACCAAACACACTTAAAGCATGCAGAATCGACTCAGAATAGGAAAAGGAGACGTTTAGGTCAATTTTATGCATTCTGGCGTTCGTAGATACAAGAAAACTGTTAAGATTCTTCAGAAACGTCACTTTTGAAGTGTTTTCTTGTACTTTTAAGCCACTCAGATACCCTACGGGCTCGGAAAGTGCAACGAAACCATCAAATTTTAGCTAGAAACTGTATTTTTGTCGATTTTTATTGAATTTGAACTATATTTCAACGTTTTTTGATGGTTCTGAGCCACCAAACACACTTAAAGCATGCAGAATCGACTCAGAATAGGAAAAGGAGACGTTTAGGTCAATTTTATGCATTCTGGCGTTCGTAGATACAAGAAAACTGTTAAAATTCTTCAGAAACGTCACTTTTGAAGTGTTTTCTTGTACTTTTAAGCCACTCAGATACCCTACGAGCTCGGAAAGTGCAACGAAACCATCAAATTTTAGCTAGAAACTGTATTTTTGTCGATTTTTATTGAATTTGAACTATATTTCAACGTTTTTTGATGGTTCTGAGCCACCAAACACACTTAAAGAATGCAGAATCGACTCAGAATAGGAAAAGGAGACGTTTAGGTCAATTTTATGCATTCTGGCGTTCGTAGATACAAGAAAACTGTTAAAATTCTTCAGAAACGTCACTTTTGAAGTGTTTTCTTGTACTTTTAAGCCACTCAGATACCCTACGGGCTCGGAAAGTGCAACGAAACCATCAAATTTTAGCTAGAAACTGTATTTTTGTCGATTTTTATTGAATTTGAACTATATTTCAACGTTTTTTGATGGTTCTGAGCCACCAAACACACTTAAAGCATGCAGAATCGACTCAGAATAGGAAAAGGAGACGTTTAGGTCAATTTTATGCATTCTGGCGTTCGTAGATACAAGAAAACTGTTAAAATTCTTCAGAAACGTCACTTTTGAAGTGTTTTCTTGTACTTTTAAGCCACTCAGATACCCTACGGGCTCGGAAAGTGCATCGAAACCATCAAATTTTAGCTAGAAACTGTATTTTTGTCGATTTTTATTGAATTTGAACTATATTTCAACGTTTTTTGATGGTTCTGAGCCACCAAACACACTTAAAGCATGCAGAATCGACTCAGAATAGGAAAAGGAGACGTTTAGGTCAATTTTATGCATTCTGGCGTTCGTAGATACAAGAAAACTGTTAAAATTCTTCAGAAACGTCACTTTTGAAGTGTTTTCTTGTACTTTTAAGCCACTCAGATACCCTACGGTCTCGGAAAGTGCAACGAAACCATCAAATTTTAGCTAGAAACTGTATTTTTGTCGATTTTTATTGAATTTGAACTATATTTCAACGTTTTTTGATGGTTCTGAGCCACCAAACACACTTAAAGCATGCAGAATCGACTCAGAATAGGAAAAGGAGACGTTTAGGTCAATTTTATGCATTCTGGCGTTCGTAGATACAAGAAAACTGTTAAAATTCTTCAGAAACGTCACTTTTGAAGTGTTTTCTTGTACTTTTAAGCCACTCAGATACCCTACGGGCTCGGAAAGTGCAACGAAACCATCAAATTTTAGCTATAAACTGTATTTTTGTCGATTTTTATTGAATTTGAACTATATTTCAACGTTTTTTGATGGTTCTGAGCCACCAAACACACTTAAAGCATGCAGAATCGACTCAGAATAGGAAAAGGAGACGTTTAGGTCAATTTTATGCATTCTGGCGTTCGTAGATACAAGAAAACTGTTAAAATTCTTCAGAAACGTCACTTTTGAAGTGTTTTCTTGTACTTTTAAGCCACTCAGATACCCTACGGGCTCGGAAAGTGCAACGAAACCATCAAATTTTAGCTAGAAACTGTATTTTTGTCGATTTTTATTGAATTTGAACTATATTTCAACGTTTTTTGATGGTTCTGAGCCAATAAACACACTTAAAGCATGCAGAATCGACTCAGAATAGGAAAAGGAGACGTTTAGGTCAATTTTATGCATTCTGGCGTTCGTAGATACAAGAAAACTGTTAAAATTCTTCAGAAACGTCACTTTTGAAGTGTTTTCCTGTACTTTTAAGCCACTCAGATACCCTACGGGCTCGGAAAGTGCAACGAAACCATCAAATTTTAGCTAGAAACTGTATTTTTGTCGATTTTTATTGAATTTGAACTATATTTCAACGTTTTTTGATGGTTCTGACCCACCAAACACACTTAAAGCATGCAGAATCGACTCAGAATAGGAAAAGGAGACGTTTAGGTCAATTTTATGCATTCTGGCGTTCGTAGATACAAGAAAACTGTTAAAATTCTTCAGAAACGTCACTTTTGAAGTGTTTTCTTGTACTTTTAAGCCACTCAGATACCCTACGGGCTCGGAAAGTGCAACGAAACCATCAAATTTTAGCTAGAAACTGTATTTTTGTCGATTTTTATTGAATTTGAACTATATTTCAACGATTTTTGATGGTTCTGAGCCACCAAACACACTTAAAGCATGCAGAATCGACTCAGAATAGGAAAAGGAGACGTTTAGGTCAATTTTATGCATTCTGGCGTTCGTAGATACAAGAAAACTGTTAAAATTCTTCAGAAACGTCACTTTTGAAGTGTTTTCTTGTACTTTTAAGCCACTCAGATACCCTACGGGCTCGGAAAGTGCAACGAAACCATCAAATTTTAGCTAGAAACTGTATTTTTGTCGATTTTTATTGAATTTGAACTATATTTCAACGTTTTTTGATGGTTCTGAGCCACCAAACACACTTAAAGCATGCAGAATCGACTCAGAATAGGAAAAGGAGACGTTTAGGTCAATTTTATGCATTCTGGCGTTCGTAGATACAAGAAAACTGTTAAAATTCTTCAGAAACGTCACTTTTGAAGTGTTTTCTTGTACTTTTAAGCCACTCAGATACCCTACGGGCTCGGAAAGTGCAACGAAACCATCAAATTTTAGCTAGAAACTGTATTTTTGTCGATTTTTATTGAATTTGAACTATATTTCAACGTTTTTTGATGGTTCTGAGCCACCAAACACACTTAAAGCATGCAGAATCGACTCAGAATAGGAAAAGGAGACGTTTAGGTCAATTTTATGCATTCTGGCGTTCGTAGATACAAGAAAACTGTTAAAATTCTTCAGAAACGTCACTTTTGAAGTGTTTTCTTGTACTTTTAAGCCACTCAGATACCCTACGGGCTCGGAAAGTGCAACGAAACCATCAAATTTTAGCTAGAAACTGAATTTTTGTCGATTTTTATTGAATTTGAACTATATTTCAACGTTTTTTGATGGTTCTGAGCCACCAAACACACTTAAAGCATGCAGAATCGACTCAGAATAGGAAAAGGAGACGTTTAGGTCAATTTTATGCATTCTGGCGTTCGTAGATACAAGAAAACTGTTAAAATTCTTCAGAAACGTCACTTTTGAAGTGTTTTCTTGTACTTTTAAGCCACTCAGATACCCTACGGGCTCGGAAAGTGCAACGAAACCATCAAATTTTAGCTAGAAACTGTATTTTTGTCGATTTTTATTGAATTTGAACTATATTTCAACGTTTTTTGATGGTTCTGAGCCACCAAACACACTTAAAGCATGCAGAATCGACTCAGAATAGGAAAAGGAGACGTTTAGGTCAATTTTATGCATTCTGGCGTTCGTAGATACAAGAAAACTGTTAAAATTCTTCAGAAACGTCACTTTTGAAGTGTTTTCTTGTACTTTTAAGCCACTCAGATACCCTACGGGCTCGGAAAGTGCAACGAAACCATCAAATTTTAGCTAGAAACTGTATTTTTGTCGATTTTTATTGAATTTGAACTATATTTCAACGTTTTTTGATGGTTCTGAGCCACCAAACACACTTAAAGCATGCAGAATCGACTCAGAATAGGAAAAGGAGACGTTTAGGTCAATTTTATGCATTCTGGCGTTCGTAGATACAAGAAAACTGTTAAAATTCTTCAGAAACGTCACTTTTGAAGTGTTTTCTTGTACTTTTAAGCCACTCAGATACCCTACGGGCTCGGAAAGTGCAACGAAACCATCAAATTTTAGCTAGAAACTGTATTTTTGTCGATTTTTATTGAATTTGAACTATATTTCAACGTTTTTTGATGGTTCTGAGCCACCAAACACACTTAAAGCATGCAGAATCGACTCAGAATAGGAAAAGGAGACGTTTAGGTCAATTTTATGCATTCTGGCGTTCGTAGATACAAGAAAACTGTTAAAATTCTTCAGAAACGTCACTTTTGAAGTGTTTTCTTGTACTTTTAAGCCACTCAGATACCCTACGGGCTCGGAAAGTGCAACGAAACCATCAAATTTTAGCTAGAAACTGTATTTTTGTCGATTTTTATTGAATTTGAACTATATTTCAACGTTTTTTGATGGTTCTGAGCCACCAAACACACTTAAAGCATGCAGAATCGACTCAGAATAGCAAAAAGGAGACGTTTAGGTCAATTTTATGCATTCTGGCGTTCGTAGATACAAGAAAACTGTTAAAATTCTTCCGAAACGTCACTTTTGAAGTGTTTTCTTGTACTTTTAAGCCACTCAGATACCCTACGGGCTCGGAAAGTGCAACGAAACCATCAAATTTTAGCTAGAAACTGTACTTTTGTCGATTTTTATTGAATTTGAACTATATTTCAACGTTTTTTGATGGTTCTGAGCCACCAAACACACTTAAAGCATGCAGAATCGACTCAGAATAGGAAAAGGAGACGTTTAGGTCAATTTTATGCATTCTGGCGTTCGTAGATACAAGAAAACTGTTAAAATTCTTCAGAAACGTCACTTTTGAAGTGTTTTCTTGTACTTTTAAGCCACTCAGATACCCTACGGGCTCGGAAAGTGCAACGAAACCATCAAATTTTAGCTAGAAACTGTATTTTTGTCGATTTTTATTGAATTTGAACTATATTTCAACGTTTTTTGATGGTTCTGAGCCACCAAACACACTTAAAGCATACAGAATCGACTCAGAATAGGAAAAGGAGACGCTTAAGTCAATTTTATGCATTCTGGCGTTCGTAGATACAAGAAAACTGTTAAAATTCTTCAGAAACGTCACTTTTGAAGTGTTTTCTTGTACTTTTAAGCCACTCAGATACCCAACGGGCTCGGAAAGTGCAACGAAACCATCAAATTTTAGCTAGAAACTGTATTTTTGTCGATTTTTATTGAATTTGAACTATATTTCAACGTTTTTTGATGGTTCTGAGCCACCAAACACACTTAAAGCATGCAGAATCGACTCAGAATAGGAAAAGGAGACGTTTAGGTCAATTTTATGCATTCTGGCGTTCGTAGATACAAGAAAACTGTTAAAATTCTTCAGAAACGTCACTTTTGAAGTGTTTTCTTGTACTTTTAAGCCACTCAGATACCCTACGGGCTCGGAAAGTGCAACGAAACCATCAAATTTTAGCTAGAAACTGTATTTTTGTCGATTTTTATTGAATTTGAACTATATTTCAACGTTTTTTGATGGTTCTGAGCCACCAAACACACTTAAAGCATGCAGAATCGACTCAGAATAGGAAAAGGAGACGTTTAGGTCAATTTTATGCATTCTGGCGTTCGTAGATACAAGAAAACTGTTAAAATTCTTCAGAAACGTCACTTTTGAAGTGTTTTCTTGTACTTTTAAGCCACTCAGATACCCTACGGGCTCGGAAAGTGCAACGAAACCATCAAATTTTAGCTAGAAACTGTATTTTTGTCGATTTTTATTGAATTTGAACAATATTTCAACGTTTTTTGATGGTTCTGAGCCACCAAACACACTTAAAGCATGCAGAATCGACTCAGAATAGGAAAAGGAGACGTTTAGGTCAATTTTATGCATTCTGGCGTTCGTAGATACAAGAAAACTGTTAAAATTCTTCAGAAACGTCACTTTTGAAGTGTTTTCTTGTACTTTTAAGCCACTCAGATACCCTACGGGCTCGGAAAGTGCAACGAAACCATCAAATTTTAGCTAGAAACTGTATTTTTGTCGATTTTTATTGAATTTGAACTATATTTCAACGTTTTTTGATGGTTCTGAGCCACCAAACACACTTAAAGCATGCAGAATCGACTCAGAATAGGAAAAGGAGACGTTTAGGTCAATTTTATGCATTCTGGCGTTCGTAGATACAAGAAAACTGTTAAAATTCTTCAGAAACGTCACTTTTGAAGTGTTTTCTTGTACTTTTAAGCCACTCAGATAACCTACGGGCTCGGAAAGTGCAACGAAACCATCAAATTTTAGCTAGAAACTGTATTTTTGTCGATTTTTATTGAATTTGAACTATATTTCAACGTTTTTTGATGGTTCTGAGCCACCAAACACACTTAAAGCATGCAGAATCGACTCAGAATAGGAAAAGGAGACGTTTAGGTCAATTTTATGCATTCTGGCGTTCGTAGATACAAGAAAACTGTTAAAATTCTTCAGAAACGTCACTTTTGAAGTGTTTTCTTGTACTTTTAAGCCACTCAGATACCCTACGGGCTCGGAAAGTGCAACGAAACCATCAAATTTTAGCTAGAAACTGTATTTTTGTCGATTTTTATTGAATTTGAACTATATTTCAACGTTTTTTGATGGTTCTGAGCCACCAAACACACTTAAAGCATGCAGAATCGACTCAGAATAGGAAAAGGAGACGTTTAGGTCAATTTTATGCATTCTGGCGTTCGTAGATACAAGAAAACTGTTAAAATTCTTCAGAAACGTCACTTTTGAAGTGTTTTCTTGTACTTTTAAGCCACTCAGATACCCTACGGGCTCGGAAAGTGCAACGAAACCATCAAATTTTAGCTAGAAACTGTATTTTTGTCGATTTTTATTGAATTTGAACTATATTTCAACGTTTTTTGATGGTTCTGAGCCACCAAACACACTTAAAGCATGCAGAATCGACTCAGAATAGGAAAAGGAGACGTTTAGGTCAATTTTATGCATTCTGGCGTTCGTAGATACAAGAAAACTGTTAAAATTCTTCAGAAATGTCACTTTTGAAGTGTTTTCTTGTACTTTTAAGCCACTCAGATACCCTACGGGCTCGGAAAGTGCAACGAAACCATCAAATTTTAGCTAGAAACTGTATTTTTGTCGATTTTTATTGAATTTGAACTATATTTCAACGTTTTTTGATGGTTCTGAGCCACCAAACACACTTAAAGCATGCAGAATCGACTCAGAATAGGAAAAGGAGACGTTTAGGTCAATTTTATGCATTCTGGCGTTCGTAGATACAAGAAAACTGTTAAAATTCTTCAGAAACGTCACTTTTGAAGTGTTTTCTTGTACTTTTAAGCCACTCAGATACCCTACGGGCTCGGAAAGTGCAACGAAACCATCAAATTTTAGCTAGAAACTGTATTTTTGTCGATTTTTATTGAATTTGAACTATATTTCAACGTTTTTTGATGGTTCTGAGCCACCAAACACACTTAAAGCATGCAGAATCGACTCAGAATAGGAAAAGGAGACGTTTAGGTCAATTTTATGCATTCTGGCGTTCGTAGATACAAGAAAACTGTTAAAATTCTTCAGAAACGTCACTTTTGAAGTGTTTTCTTGTACTTTTAAGCCACTCAGATACCCTACGGGCTCGGAAAGTGCAACGAAACCATCAAATTTTAGCTAGAAACTGTATTTTTGTCGATTTTTATTGAATTTGAACTATATTTCAACGTTTTTTGATGGTTCTGAGCCACCAAACACACTTAAAGCATGCAGAATCGACTCAGAATAGGAAAAGCAGACGTTTAGGTCAATTTTATGCATTCTGGCGTTCGTAGATACAAGAAAACTGTTAAAATTCTTCAGAAACGTCACTTTTGAAGTGTTTTCTTGTACTTTTAAGCCACTCAGATACCCTACGGGCTCGGAAAGTGCAACGAAACCATCAAATTTTAGCTAGAAACTGTATTTTTGTCGATTTTTATTGAATTTGAACTATATTTCAACGTTTTTTGATGGTTCTGAGCCACCAAACACACTTAAAGCATGCAGAATCGACTCAGAATAGGAAAAGGAGACATTTAGGTCAATTTTATACATTCTGGCGTTCGTAGATACAAGAAAACTGTTAAAATTCTTCAGAAACGTCACTTTTGAAGTGTTTTCTTGTACTTTTAAGCCACTCAGATACCCTACGGGCTCGGAAAGTGCAACGAAACCATCAAATTTTAGCTAGAAACTGTATTTTTGTCGATTTTTATTGAATTTGAACTATATTTCAACGTTTTTTGATGGTTCTGAGCCACCAAACACACTTAAAGCAAGCAGAATCGACTCAGAATAGGAAAAGGAGACGTTTAGGTCAATTTTATGCATTCTGGCGTTCGTAGATACAAGAAAACTGTTAAAATTCTTCAGAAACGTCACTTTTGAAGTGTTTTCTTGTACTTTTAAGCCACTCAGATACCCTACGGGCTCGGAAAGTGCAACGAAACCATCAAATTTTAGCTAGAAACTGTATTTTTGTCGATTTTTGTTGAATTTGAACTATATTTCAACGTTTTTTGATGGTTCTGAGCCACCAAACACACTTAAAGCATGCAGAATCGACTCAGAATAGGAAAAGGAGACGTTTAGGTCAAATTTATGCATTCTGGCGTTCGTAGATACAAGAAAACTGTTAAAATTCTTCAGAAACGTCACTTTTGAAGTGTTTTCTTGTACTTTTAAGCCACTCAGATACCCTACGGGCTCGGAAAGTGCAACGAAACCATCAAATTTTAGCTAGAAACTGTATTTTTGTCGATTTTTATTGAATTTGAACTATATTTCAACGTTTTTTGATGGTTCTGAGCCACCAAACACACTTAAAGCATGCAGAATCGACTCAGAATAGGAAAAGGAGACGTTTAGGTCAATTTTATGCATTCTGGCGTTCGTAGATACAAGAAAACTGTTAAAATTCTTCAGAAACGTCACTTTTGAAGTGTTTTCTTGTACTTTTAAGCCACTCAGATACCCTACGGGCTCGGAAAGTGCAACGAAACCATCAAATTTTAGCTAGAAACTGTATTTTTGTCGATTTTTATTGAATTTGAACTATATTTCAACGTTTTTTGATGGTTCTGAGCCACCAAACACACTTAAAGCATGCAGAATCGACTCAGAATAGGAAAAGGAGACGTTTAGGTCAATTTTATGCATTCTGGCGTTCGTAGATACAAGAAAACTGTTAAAATTCTTCAGAAACGTCACTTTTGAAGTGTTTTCTTGTACTTTTAAGCCACTCAGATACCCTACGGGCTCGGAAAGTGCAACGAAACCATCAAATTTTAGCTAGAAACTGTATTTTTGTCGATTTTTATTGAATTTGAACTATATTTCAACGTTTTTTGATGGTTCTGAGCCACCAAACACACTTAAAGCATGCAGAATCGACTCAGAATAGGAAAAGGAGACGTTTAGGTCAATTTTATGCATTCTGGCGTTCGTAGATACAAGAAAACTGTTAAAATTCTTCAGAAACGTCACTTTTGAAGTGTTTTCTTGTACTTTTAAGCCACTCAGATACCCTACGGGCTCGGAAAGTGCAACGAAACCATCAAATTTTAGCTAGAAACTGTATTTTTGTCGATTTTTATTGAATTTGAACTATATTTCAACGTTTTTTGATGGTTCTGAGCCACCAAACACACTTAAAGCATGCAGGATCGACTCAGAATAGGAAAAGGAGACATTTAGGTCAATTTTATGCATTCTGGCGTTCGTAGATACAAGAAAACTGTTAAAATTCTCCAGAAACGTCACTTTTGAAGTGTTTTCTTGTACTTTTAAGCCACTCAGATACCCTACGGGCTCGGAAAGTGCAACGAAACCAACAAATTTTAGCTAGAAACTGTATTTTTGTCGATTTTTATTGAATTTGAACTATATTTCAACGTTTTTTGATGGTTCTGAGCCACCAAACACACTTAAAGCATGCAGAATCGACTCAGAATAGGAAAAGGAGACGTTTAGGTCAATTTTATGCATTCTGGCGTTCGTAGATACAAGAAAACTGTTAAAATTCTTCAGAAACGTCACTTTTGAAGTGTTTTCTTGTACTTCTAAGCCACTCAGATACCCTACGGGCTCGGAAAGTGCAACGAAACCATCAAATTTTAGCTAGAAACTGTATTTTTGTCGATTTTTATTGAATTTGAACTATATTTCAACGTTTTTTGATGGTTCTGAGCCACCAAACACACTTAAAGCATGCAGAATCGACTCAGAATAGGAAAAGGAGACGTTTAGGTCAATTTTATGCATTCTGGCGTTCGTAGATACAAGAAAACTGTTAAAATTCTTCAGAAACGTCACTTTTGAAGTGTTTTCTTGTACTTTTAAGCCACTCAGATACCCTACGGGCTCGGAAAGTGCAACGAAACCATCAAATTTTAGCTAGAAACTGTATTTTTGTCGATTTTTATTGAATTTGAACTATATTTCAACGTTTTTTGATGGTTCTGAGCCACCAAACACACTTAAAGCATGCAGAATCGACTCAGAATAGGAAAAGGAGACGTTTAGGTCAATTTTATGCATTCTGGCGTTCGTAGATACAAGAAAACTGTTAAAATTTTTCAGAAACGTCACTTTTGAAGTGTTTTCTTATACTTTTAAGCCACTCAGATACCCTACGGGCTCGGGAAGTGCAACGAAACCATCAAATTTTAGCTAGAAACTGTATTTTTGTCGATTTTTATTGAATTTGAACTATATTTCAACGTTTTTTGATGGTTCTGAGCCACCAAACACACTTAAAGCATGCAGAATCGACTCAGAATAGGAAAAGGAGACGTTTATGTCAATTTTATGCATTCTGGCGTTCGTAGATACAAGAAAACTGTTAAAATTCTTCAGAAACGTCACTTTTGAAGTGTTTTCTTGTACTTTTAAGCCACTCAGATACCCTACGGGCTCGGAAAGTGCAACGAAACCATAAAATTTTAGCTAGAAACTGTATTTTTGTCGATTTTTATTGAATTTGAACTATATTTCAACGTTTTTTGATGGTTCTGAGCCACCAAACACACTTAAAGCATGCAGAATCGACTCAGAATAGGAAAAGGAGACGTTTAGGTCAATTTTATGCATTCTGGCGTTCGTAGATACAAGAAAACTGTTAAAATTCTTCAGAAACGTCACTTTTGAAGTGTTTTCTTGTACTTTTAAGCCACTCAGATACCCTACGGGCTCGGAAAGTGCAACGAAACCATCAAATTTTAGCTAGAAACTGTATTTTTGTCGATTTTTATTGAATTTGAACTATATTTCAACGTTTTTTGATGGTTCTGAGCCACCAAACACACTTAAAGCATGCAGAATCGACTCAGAATAGGAAAAGGAGACGTATATGTCAATTTTATGCATTCTGGCGTTCGTAGATACAAGAAAACTGTTAAAATTCTTCAGAAACGTCACTTTTGAAGTGTTTTCTTGTACTTTTAAGCCACTCAGATACCCTACGGGCTCGGAAAGTGCAACGAAACCATCAAATTTTAGCTAGAAACTGTATTTTTGTCGATTTTTATTGAATTTGAACAATATTTCAACGTTTTTTGATGGTTCTGAGCCACCAAACACACTTAAAGCATGCAGAATCGACTCAGAATAGGAAAAGGAGACGTTTAGGTCAATTTTATGCATTCTGGCGTTCGTAGATACAAGAAAACTGTTAAAATTCTTCAGAAACGTCACTTTTGAAGTGTTTTCTTGTACTTTTAAGCCACTCAGATACCCTACGGGCTCGGAAAGTGCAACGAAACCATCAAATTTTAGCTAGAAACTGTATTTTTGTCGATTTTTATTGAATTTGAACTATATTTCAACGTTTTTTGATGGTTCTGAGCCACCAAACACACTTAAAGCATGCAGAATCGACTCAGAATAGGAAAAGGAGACGTTTAGGTCAATTTTATGCATTCTGGCGTTCGTAGATACAAGAAAACTGTTAAAATTCTTCAGAAACGTCACTTTTGAAGTGTTTTCTTGTACTTTTAAGCCACTCAGATACCCTACGGGCTCGGAAAGTGCAACGAAACCATCAAATTTTAGCTAGAAACTGTATTTTTGTCGATTTTTATTGAATTTGAACTATATTTCAACGTTTTTTTATGGTTCTGAGCCACCAAACACACTTAAAGCATGCAGAATCGACTCAGAATAGGAAAAGGAGACGTTTAGGACAATTTTATGCATTCTGGCGTTCGTAGATACAAGAAAACTGTTAAAATTCTTCAGAAACGTCACTTTTGAAGTGTTTTCTTGTACTTTTAAGCCACTCAGATACCCTACGGGCTCGGAAAGTGCAACGAAACCATCAAATTTTAGCTAGAAACTGTATTTTTGTCGATTTTTATTGAATTTGAACTATATTTCAACGTTTTTTGATGGTTCTGAGCCACCAAACACACTTAAAGCATGCAGAATCGACTCAGAATAGGAAAAGGAGACGTTTAGGTCAATTTTATGCATTCTGGCGTTCGTAGATACAAGAAAACTGTTAAAATTCTTCAGAAACGTCACTTTTGAAGTGTTTTCTTGTACTTTTAAGCCACTCAGATACCCTACGGGCTCGGAAAGTGCAACGAAACCATCAAATTTTAGCTAGAAACTGTATTTTTGTCGATTTTTATTGAATTTGAACTATATTTCAACGTTTTTTGATGGTTCTGAGCCACCAAACACACTTAAAGCATGCAGAATCGACTCAGAATAGGAAAAGGAGACGTTTAGGTCAATTTTATGCATTCTGGCGTTCGTAGATACAAGAAAACTGTTAAAATTCTTCAGAAACGTCACATTTGAAGTGTTTTCTTGTACTTTTAAGCCACTCAGATACCCTACGGGCTCGGAAAGTGCAACGAAACCATCAAATTTTAGCTAGAAACTGTATTTTTGTCGATTTTTATTGAATTTGAACTATATTTCAACGTTTTTTGATGGTTCTGAGCCACCAAACACACTTAAAGCATGCAGAATCGACTCAGAATAGGAAAAGGAGACGTTTAGGTCAATTTTATGCATTCTGGCGTTCGTAGATACAAGAAAACTGTTAAAATTCTTCAGAAACGTCACTTTTGAAGTGTTTTCTTGTACTTTTAAGCCACTCAGATACACTACGGGCTCGGAAAGTGCAACGAAACCATCAAATTTTAGCTAGAAACTGTATTTTTGTCGATTTTTATTGAATTTGAACTATATTTCAACGTTTTTTGATGGTTCTGAGCCACCAAACACACTTAAAGCATGCAGAATCGACTCAGAATAGGAAAAGGAGACGTTTAGGTCAATTTTATGCATTCTGGCGTTCGTAGATACAAGAAAACTGTTAAAATTCTTCAGAAACGTCACTTTTGAAGTGTTTTCTTGTACTTTTAAGCCACTCAGATACCCTACGGGCTCGGAAAGTGCAACGAAACCATCAAATTTTAGCTAGAAACTGTATTTTTGTCGATTTTTATTGAATTTGAACTATATTTCAACGTTTTTTGATGGTTCTGAGCCACCAAACACACTTAAAGCATGCAGAATCGACTCAGAATAGGAAAAGGAGACGTTTAGGTCAATTTTATGCATTCTGGCGTTCGTAGATACAAGAAAACTGTTAAAATTCTTCAGAAACGTCACTTTAGAAGTGTTTTCTTGTACTTTTAAGCCACTCAGATACCCGACGGGCTCGGAAAGTGCAACGAAACCATCAAATTTTAGCTAGAAACTGTATTTTTGTCGATTTTTATTGAATTTGAACTATATTTCAACGTTTTTTGATGGTTCTGAGCCACCAAACACACTTAAAGCATGCAGAATCGACTCAGAATAGGAAAAGGAGACGTTTAGGTCAATTTTATGCATTCTGGCGTTCGTAGATACAAGAAAACTGTTAAAATTCTTCAGAAACGTCACTTTAGAAGTGTTTTCTTGTACTTTTAAGCCACTCAGATACCCTACGGGCTCGGAAAGTGCAACGAAACCATCAAATTTTAGCTAGAAACTGTATTTTTGTCGATTTTTATTGAATTTGAACTATATTTCAACGTTTTTTGATGGTTCTGAGCCACCAAACACACTTAAAGCATGCAGAATCGACTCAGAATAGGAAAAGGAGACGTTTAGGTCAATTTTATGCATTCTGGCGTTCGTAGATACAAGAAAACTGTTAAAATTCTTCAGAAACGTCACTTTTGAAGTGTTTTCTTGTAATTTTAAGCCACTCAGATACCCTACGGGCTCGGAAAGTGCAACGAAACCATCAAATTTTAGCTAGAAACTGTATTTTTGTCGATTTTTATTGAATTTGAACTATATTTCAACGTTTTTTGATGGTTCTGAGCCACCAAACACACTTAAAGCATGCAGAATCGACTCAGAATAGGAAAAGGAGACGTTTAGGTCAATTTTATGCATTCTGGCGTTCGTAGATACAAGAAAACTGTTAAAATTCTTCAGAAACGTCACTTTTGAAGTGTTTTCTTGTACTTTTAAGCCACTCAGATACCCTACGGGCTCGGAAAGTGCAACGAAACCATCAAATTTTAGCTAGAAACTGTATTTTTGTCGATTTTTATTGAATTTGAACTATATTTCAACGTTTTTTGATGGTTCTGAGCCACCAAACACACTTAAAGCATGCAGAATCGACTCAGAATAGGAAAAGGAGACGTTTAGGTCAATTTTATGCATTCTGGCGTTCGTAGATACAAGAAAACTGTTAAAATTCTTCAGAAACGTCACTTTTGAAGTGTTTTCTTGTACTTTTAAGCCACTCAGATACCCTACGGGCTCGGAAAGTGCAACGAAACCATCAAATTTTAGCTAGAAACTGTATTTTTGTCGATTTTTATTGAATTTGAACTATATTTCAACGTTTTTTGATGGTTCTGAGCCACCAAACACACTTAAAGCATGCAGAATCGACTCAGAATAGGAAAAGGAGACGTTTAGGTCAATTTTATGCATTCTGGCATTCGTAGATACAAGAAAACTGTTAAAATTCTTCAGAAACGTCACTTTTGAAGTGTTTTCTTGTACTTTTAAGCCACTCAGATACCCTACGGGCTCGGAAAGTGCAACGAAACCATCAAATTTTAGCTAGAAACTGTATTTTTGTCGATTTTTATTGAATTTGAACTATATTTCAACGTTTTTTGATGGTTCTGAGCCACCAAACACACTTAAAGCATGCAGAATCGACTCAGAATAGGAAAAGGAGACGTTTAGGTCAATTTTATGCATTCTGGCATTCGTAGATACAAGAAAACTGTTAAAATTCTTCAGAAACGTCACTTTTGAAGTGTTTTCTTGTACTTTTAAGCCACTCAGATACCCTATGGGCTCGGAAAGTGCAACGAAACCATCAAATTTTAGCTAGAAACTGTATTTTTGTCGATTTTTATTGAATTTGAACTATATTTCAACGTTTTTTGATGGTTCTGAGCCACCAAACACACTTAAAGCATGCAGAATCGACTCAGAATGGGAAAAGGAGACGTTTAGGTCAATTTTATGCATTCTGGCGTTCGTAGATACAAGAAAACTGTTAAAATTCTTCAGAAACGTCACTTTTGAAGTGTTTTCTTGTACTTTTAAGCCACTCAGATACCCTACGGGCTCGGAAAGTGCAACGAAACCATCAAATTTTAACTAGAAACTGTATTTTTGTCGATTTTTATTGAATTTGAACTATATTTCAACGTTTTTTGATGGTTCTGAGCCACCAAACACACTTAAAGCATGCAGAATCGACTCAGAATAGGAAAAGGAGACGTTTAGGTCAATTTTATGCATTCTGGCGTTCGTAGATACAAGAAAACTGTTAAAATTCTTCAGAAACGTCACTTTTGAAGTGTTTTCTTGTAATTTTAAGCCACTCAGATACCCTACGGGCTCGGAAAGTGCAACTAAACCATCAAATTTTAGCTAGAAACTGTATTTTTGTCGATTTTTATTGAATTTGAACTAAATTTCAACGTTTTTTGATGGTTCTGAGCCACCAAACACACTTAAAGCATGCAGAATCGACTCAGAATAGGAAAAGGAGACGTTTAGGTCAATTTTATGCATTCTGGCGTTCGTAGATACAAGAAAACTGTTAAAATTCTTCAGAAAAGTCACTTTTGAAGTGTTTTCTTGTACTTTTAAGCCACTCAGATACCCTACGGGCTCGGAAAGTGCAACGAAACCATCAAATTTTAGCTAGAAACTGTATTTTTGTCGATTTTTATTGAATTTGAACTATATTTCAACGTTTTTTGATGGTTCTGAGCCACCAAACACACTTAAAGCATGCAGAATCGACTCAGAATAGGAAAAGGAGACGTTTAGGTCAATTTTATGCATTCTGGCGTTCGTAGATACAAGAAAACTGTTAAAATTCTTCAGAAACGTCACTTTTGAAGTGTTTTCTTGTACTTTTAAGCCACTCAGATACCCTACGGGCTCGGAAAGTGCAACAAAACCATCAAATTTTAGCTAGAAACTGTATTTTTGTCGATTTTTATTGAATTTGAACTATATTTCAACGTTTTTTGATGGTTCTGAGCCACCAAACACACTTAAAGCATGCAGAATCGACTCAGAATAGGAAAAGGAGACGTTTAGGTCGATTTTATGCATTCTGGCGTTCGTAGATACAAGAAAACTGTTAAAATTCTTCAGAAACGTCACTTTTCAAGTGTTTTCTTGTACTTTTAAGCCACTCAGATACCCTACGGGCTCGGAAAGTGCAACGAAACCATCAAATTTTAGCTAGAAACTGTATTTTTGTCGATTTTTATTGAATTTGAACTATATTTCAACGTTTTTTGATGGTTCTGAGCCACCAAACACACTTAAAGCATGCAGAATCGACTCAGAATAGGAAAAGGAGACGTTTAGGTCAATTTTATGCATTCTGGCGTTCGTAGTTACAAGAAAACTGTTAAAATTCTTCAGAAACGTCACTTTTGAAGTGTTTTCTTGTACTTTTAAGCCACTCAGATACCCTACGGGCTCGGAAAGTGCAACGAAACCATCAAATTTTAGCTAGAAACTGTATTTTTGTCGATTTTTATTGAATTTGAACTATATTTCAACGTTTTTTGATGGTTCTGAGCCACCAAACACACTTAAAGCATGCAGAATCGACTCAGAATAGGAAAAGGAGACGTTTAGGTCAATTTTATGCATTCTGGCGTTCGTAGATACAAGAAAACTGTTAAAATTCTTCAGAAACGTCACTTTTGAAGTGTTTTCTTGTACTTTTAAGCCACTCAGATACCTTACGGGCTCGGAAAGTGCAACGAAACCATAAAATTTTGGCTAGAAACTGTATTTTTGTCGATTTTTATTGAATTTGAACTATATTTCAACTTTTTTGATGGTTCTGAGCCACCAAACACACTTAAAGCATGCAGAATCGACTCAGAATAGGAAAAGGAGACGTTTAGGTCGATTTTATGCATTCTGGCGTTCGTAGATACAAGAAAACTGTTAAAATTCTTCAGAAACGTCACTTTTCAAGTGTTTTCTTGTACTTTTAAGCCACTCAGATACCCTACGGGCTCGGAAAGTGCAACGAAACCATCAAATTTTAGCTAGAAACTGTATTTTTGTCGATTTTTATTGAATTTGAACTATATTTCAACTTTTTTGATGGTTCTGAGCCACCAAACACACTTAAAGCATGCAGAATCGACTCAGAATAGGAAAAGGAGACGTTTAGGTCAATTTTATGCATTCTGGCGTTCGTAGATACAAGAAAACTGTTAAAATTCTTCAGAAAAGTCACTTTTGAAGTGTTTTCTTGTACTTTTAAGCCACTCAGATACCCTACGGGCTCGGAAAGTGCAACGAAACCATCAAATTTTAGCTAGAAACTGTATTTTTGTCGATTTTTATTGAATTTGAACTATATTTCAACGTTTTTTGATGGTTCTGAGCCACCAAACACACTTAAAGCATGCAGAATCGACTCAGAATAGGAAAAGGAGACGTTTAGGTCAATTTTATGCATTCTGGCGTTCGTAGATACAAGAAAACTGTTAAAATTCTTCAGAAACGTCACTTTTGAAGTGTTTTCTTGTACTTTTAAGCCACTCAGATACCCTACGGGCTCGGAAAGTGCAACAAAACCATCAAATTTTAGCTAGAAACTGTATTTTTGTCGATTTTTATTGAATTTGAACTATATTTCAACGTTTTTTGATGGTTCTGAGCCACCAAACACACTTAAAGCATGCAGAATCGACTCAGAATAGGAAAAGGAGACGTTTAGGTCGATTTTATGCATTCTGGCGTTCGTAGATACAAGAAAACTGTTAAAATTCTTCAGAAACGTCACTTTTCAAGTGTTTTCTTGTACTTTTAAGCCACTCAGATACCCTACGGGCTCGGAAAGTGCAACGAAACCATCAAATTTTAGCTAGAAACTGTATTTTTGTCGATTTTTATTGAATTTGAACTATATTTCAACGTTTTTTGATGGTTCTGAGCCACCAAACACACTTAAAGCATGCAGAGTCGACTCAGAATAGGAAAAGGAGACGTTTAGGTCAATTTTATGCATTCTGGCGTTCGTAGTTACAAGAAAACTGTTAAAATTCTTCAGAAACGTCACTTTTGAAGTGTTTTCTTGTACTTTTAAGCCACTCAGATACCCTACGGGCTCGGAAAGTGCAACGAAACCATCAAATTTTAGCTAGAAACTGTATTTTTGTCGATTTTTATTGAATTTGAACTATATTTCAACGTTTTTTGATGGTTCTGAGCCACCAAACACACTTAAAGCATGCAGAATCGACTCAGAATAGGAAAAGGAGACGTTTAGGTCAATTTTATGCATTCTGGCGTTCGTAGATACAAGAAAACTGTTAAAATTCTTCAGAAACGTCACTTTTGAAGTGTTTTCTTGTACTTTTAAGCCACTCAGATACCTTACGGGCTCGGAAAGTGCAACGAAACCATAAAATTTTGGCTAGAAACTGTATTTTTGTCGATTTTTATTGAATTTGAACTATATTTCAACTTTTTTGATGGTTCTGAGCCACCAAACACACTTAAAGCATGCAGAATCGACTCAAAATAGGAAAAGGAGACGTTTAGGTCAATTTTATGCATTCTGGCGTTCGTAGATACAAGAAAACTGTTAAAATTCTTCAGAAACGTCACTTTTGAAGTGTTTTCTTGTACTTTTAAGCCACTCAGATACCCAACGGGCTCGGAAAGTGCAACGAAACCATCAAATTTTAGCTAGAAACTGTATTTTTGTCGATTTTTATTGAATTTGAACTATATTTCAACGTTTTTTGATGGTTCTGAGCCACCAAACACACTTAAAGCATGCAGAATCGACTCAGAATAGGAAAAGGAGACATTTAGGTCAATTTTATGCATTCTGGCGTTCGTAGATACAAGAAAACTGTTAAAATTCTTCAGAAACGTCACTTTTGAAGTGTTTTCTTGTACTTTTAAGCCACTCAGATACCCTACGGGCTCGGAAAGTGCAACGAAACCATCAAATTTTAGCTAGAAACTGTATTTTTGTCGATTTTTATTGAATTTGAACTATATTTCAACGTTTTTTGATGGTTCTGAGCCACCAAACACACTTAAAGCATGCAGAATCGACTCAGAATAGGAAAAGGAGACGTTTAGGTCAATTTTATGCATTCTGGCGTTCGTAGATACAAGAAAACTGTTAAAATTCTTCAGAAACGTCACTTTTGAAGTGTTTTCTTGTACTTTTAAGCCACTCAGATACCCTACGGGCTCGGAAAGTGCAACGAAACCATCAAATTTTAGCTAGAAACTGTATTTTTGTCGATTTTTATTGAATTTGAACTATATTTCAACGTTTTTTGATGGTTCTGAGCCACCAAACACACTTAAAGCATGCAGAATCGACTCAGAATAGGAAAAGGAGACGTTTAGGTCAATTTTATGCATTCTGGCGTTCGTAGATACAAGAAAACTGTTAAAATTCTTCAGAAACGTCACTTTTGAAGTGTTTTCTTGTACATTTAAGCCACTCAGATACCCTACGGGCTCGGAAAGTGCAACGAAACCATCAAATTTTAGCTAGAAACTGTATTTTTGTCGATTTTTATTGAATTTGAACTATATTTCAACGTTTTTTGATGGTTCTGAGCCACCAAACACACTTAAAGCATGCAGAATCGACTCAGAATAGGAAAAGGAGACGTTTAGGTCAATTTTATGCATTCTGGCGTTCGTAGATACAAGAAAACTGTTAAAATTCTTCAGAAACGTCACTTTTGAAGTGTTTTCTTGTACTTTTAAGCCACTCAGATACCCTACGGGCTCGGAAAGTGCAACGAAACCATCAAATTTTAGCTAGAAACTGTATTTTTGTCGATTTTTATTGAATTTGAACTATATTTCAACGTTTTTTGATGGTTCTGAGCCACCAAACACACTTAAAGCATGCAGAATCGACTCAGAATAGGAAAAGGAGACGTTTAGGTCAATTTTATGCATTCTGGCGTTCGTAGATACAAGAAAACTGTTAAAATTCTTCAGAAACGTCACTTTAAAAGTGTTTTCTTGTACTTTTAAGCCACTCAGATACCCGACGGGCTCGGAAAGTGCAACGAAACCATCAAATTTTAGCTAGAAACTGTATTTTTGTCGATTTTTATTGAATTTGAACTATATTTCAACGTTTTTTGATGGTTCTGAGCCACCAAACACACTTAAAGCATGCAGAATCGACTCAGAATAGGAAAAGGAGACGTTTAGGTCAATTTTATGCATTCTGGCGTTCGTAGATACAAGAAAACTGTTAAAATTCTTCAGAAACGTCACTTTAGAAGTGTTTTCTTGTACTTTTAAGCCACTCAGATACCCTACGGGCTCGGAAAGTGCAACGAAAGCATCAAATTTTAGCTAGAAACTGTATTTTTGTCGATTTTTATTGAATTTGAACTATATTTCAACGTTTTTTGATGGTTCTGAGCCACCAAACACACTTAAAGCATGCAGAATCGACTCAGAATAGGAAAAGGAGACGTTTAGGTCAATTTTATGCATTCTGGCGTTCGTAGATACAAGAAAACTGTTAAAATTCTTCAGAAACGTCACTTTTGAAGTGTTTTCTTGTAATTTTAAGCCACTCAGATACCCTACGGGCTCGGAAAGTGCAACGAAACCATCAAATTTTAGCTAGAAACTGTATTTTTGTCGATTTTTATTGAATTTGAACTATATTTCAACGTTTTTTGATGGTTCTGAGCCACCAAACACACTTAAAGCATGCAGAATCGACTCAGAATAGGAAAAGGAGACGTTTAGGTCAATTTTATGCATTCTGGCGTTCGTAGAGACAAGAAAACTGTTAAAATTCTTCAGAAACGTCACTTTTGAAGTGTTTTCTTGTACTTTTAAGCCACTCAGATACCCTACGGGCTCGGAAAGTGCAACGAAACCATCAAATTTTAGCTAGAAACTGTATTTTTGTCGATTTTTATTGAATTTGAACTATATTTCAACGTTTTTTGATGGTTCTGAGCCACCAAACACACTTAAAGCATGCAGAATCGACTCAGAATAGGAAAAGGAGACGTTTAGGTCAATTTTATGCATTCTGGCGTTCGTAGATACAAGAAAACTGTTAAAATTCTTCAGAAACGTCACTTTTGAAGTGTTTTCTTGTACTTTTAAGCCACTCAGATACCCTACGGGCTCGGAAAGTGCAACGAAACCATCAAATTTTAGCTAGAAACTGTATTTTTGTCGATTTTTATTGAATTTGAACTATATTTCAACGTTTTTTGATGGTTCTGAGCCACCAAACACACTTAAAGCATGCAGAATCGACTCAGAATAGGAAAAGGAGACGTTTAGGTCAATTTTATGCATTCTGGCATTCGTAGATACAAGAAAACTGTTAAAATTCTTCAGAAACGTCACTTTTGAAGTGTTTTCTTGTACTTTTAAGCCACTCAGATACCCTACGGGCTCGGAAAGTGCAACGAAACCATCAAATTTTAGCTAGAAACTGTATTTTTGTCGATTTTTATTGAATTTGAACTATATTTCAACGTTTTTTGATGGTTCTGAGCCACCAAACACACTTAAAGCATGCAGAATCGACTCAGAATAGGAAAAGGAGACGTTTAGGTCAATTTTATGCATTCTGGCATTCGTAGATACAAGAAAACTGTTAAAATTCTTCAGAAACGTCACTTTTGAAGTGTTTTCTTGTACTTTTAAGCCACTCAGATACCCTATGGGCTCGGAAAGTGCAACGAAACCATCAAATTTTAGCTAGAAACTGTATTTTTTTCGATTTTTATTGAATTTGAACTATATTTCAACGTTTTTTGATGGTTCTGAGCCACCAAACACACTTAAAGCATGCAGAATCGACTCAGAATGGGAAAAGGAGACGTTTAGGTCAATTTTATGCATTCTGGCGTTCGTAGATACAAGAAAACTGTTAAAATTCTTCAGAAACGTCACTTTTGAAGTGTTTTCTTGTACTTTTAAGCCACTCAGATACCCTACGGGCTCGGAAAGTGCAACGAAACCATCAAATTTTAACTAGAAACTGTATTTTTGTCGATTTTTATTGAATTTGAACTATATTTCAACGTTTTTTGATGGTTCTGAGCCACCAAACACACTTAAAGCATGCAGAATCGACTCAGAATAGGAAAAGGAGACGTTTAGGTCAATTTTATGCATTCTGGCGTTCGTAGATACAAGAAAACTGTTAAAATTCTTCAGAAACGTCACTTTTGAAGTGTTTTCTTGTAATTTTAAGCCACTCAGATACCCTACGGTCTCGGAAAGTGCAACTAAACCATCAAATTTTAGCTAGAAGCTGTATTTTTGTCGATTTTTATTGAATTTGAACTAAATTTCAACGTTTTTTGATGGTTCTGAGCCACCAAACACACTTAAAGCATGCAGAATCGACTCAGAATAGGAAAAGGAGATGTTTAGGTCAATTTTATGCATTCTGGCGTTCGTAGATACAAGAAAACTGTTAAAATTCTTCAGAAAAGTCACTTTTGAAGTGTTTTCTTGTACTTTTAAGCCACTCAGATACCCTACGGGCTCGGAAAGTGCAACGAAACCATCAAATTTTAGCTAGAAACTGTATTTTTGTCGATTTTTATTGAATTTGAACTATATTTCAACGTTTTTTGATGGTTCTGAGCCACCAAACACACTTAAAGCATGCAGAATCGACTCAGAATAGGAAAAGGAGACGTTTAGGTCAATTTTATGCATTCTGGCGTTCGTAGATACAAGAAAACTGTTAAAATTCTTCAGAAACGTCACTTTTGAAGTGTTTTCTTGTACTTTTAAGCCACTCAGATACCCTACGGGCTCGGAAAGTGTAACGAAACCATCAAATTTTAGCTAGAAACTGTATTTTTGTCGATTTTTATTGAATTTGAACTATATTTCAACGTTTTTTGATGGTTCTGAGCCACCAAACACACTTAAAGCATGCAGAATCGACTCAGAATAGGAAAAGGAGACGTTTAGGTCAATTTTATGCATTCTGGCGTTCGTAGATACAAGAAAACTGTTAAAATTCTTCAGAAACGTCACTTTTGAAGTGTTTTCTTGTACTTTTAAGCCACTCAGATACCCTACGGGCTCGGAAAGTGCAACGAAACCATCAAATTTTAGCTAGAAACTGTATTTTTGTCGATTTTTATTGAATTTGAACTATATTTCAACGTTTTTTGATGGTTCTGAGCCACCAAACACACTTAAAGCATGCAGAATCGACTCAGAATAGGAAAAGGAGACGTTTAGGTCAATTTTATGCATTCTGGCGTTCGTAGATACAAGAAAACTGTTAAAATTCTTCAGAAACGTCACTTTTGAAGTGTTTTCTTGTACTTTTAACCCACTCAGATACCCTACGGGCTCGGAAAGTGCAACGAAACCATCAAATTTTAGCTAGAAACTGTATTTTTGTCGATTTTTATTGAATTTGAACTATATTTCAACGTTTTTTGATGGTTCTGAGCCACCAAACACACTTAAAGCATGCAGAATCGACTCAGAATAGGAAAAGGAGACGTTTAGGTCAATTTTATGCATTCTGGCGTTCGTAGATACAAGAAAACTGTTAAAATTCTTCAGAAACGTCACTTTTGAAGTGTTTTCTTGTACTTTTAAGCCACTCAGATACCCTACGGGCTCGGAAAGTGCAACGAAACCATCAAATTTTAGCTAGAAACTGTATTTTTGTCGATTTTTATTGAATTTGAACTATATTTCAACGTTTTTTGATGGTTCTGAGCCACCAAACACACTTAAAGCATGCAGAATCGACTCAGAATAGGAAAAGGAGACGTTTAGGTCAATTTTATGCATTCTGGCGTTCGTAGATACAAGAAAACTGTTAAAATTCTTCAGAAACGTCACTTTTGAAGTGTTTTCTTGTACTTTTAAGCCACTCAGATACCCTACGGGCTCGGAAAGTGCAACGAAACCATCAAATTTTAGCTAGAAACTGTATTTTTGTCGATTTTTATTGAATTTGAACTATATTTCAACGTTTTTTGATGGTTCTGAGCCACCAAACACACTTAAAGCATGCAGAATCGACTCAGAATAGGAAAAGGAGACGTTTAGGTCAATTTTATGCATTCTGGCGTTCGTAGATACAAGAAAACTGTTAAAATTCTTCAGAAACGTCACGTTTGAAGTGTTTTCTTGTACTTTTAAGCCACTCAGATACCCTACGGGCTCGGAAAGTGCAACGAAACCATCAAATTTTAGCTAGAAACTGTATTTTTGTCGATTTTTATTGAATTTGAACTATATTTCAACGTTTTTTGATGGTTCTGAGCCACCAAACACACTTAAAGCATGCAGAATCGACTCAGAATAGGAAAAGGAGACGTTTAGGTCAATTTTATGCATTCTGGCGTTCGTAGATACAAGAAAACGGTTAAAATTCTTCAGAAACGTCACTTTTGAAGTGTTTTCTTGTGCTTTTAAGCCACTCAGATACCCTACGGGCTCGGAAAGTGCAACGAATCCATCAAATTTTAGCTAGAAACTGTATTTTTGTCGATTTTTATTGAATTTGAACTATATTTCAACGTTTTTTGATGGTTCTGAGCCACCAAACACACTTAAAGCATGCAGAATCGACTCAGAATAGGAAAACGAGACGTTTAGGTCAATTTTATGCATTCTGGCGTTCGTAGATACAAGAAAACTGTTAAAATTCTTCAGAAACGTCACTTTTGAAGTGTTTTCTTGTACTTTTAAGCCACTCAGATACCCTACGGGCTCGGAAAGTGCAACGAAACCATCAAATTTTAGCTAGAAACTGTATTTTTGTCGATTTTTATTGAATTTGAACTATATTTCAACGTTTTTTGATGGTTCTGAGCCACCAAACACACTTAAAGCATGCAGAATCGACTCAGAATAGGAAAAGGAGACGTTTAGGTCAATTTTATGCATTCTGGCGTTCGTAGATACAAGAAAACTGTTAAAATTCTTCAGAAACATCACTTTTGAAGTGTTTTCTTGTACTTTTAAGCCACTCAGATACCCTACGGGCTCGGAAAGTGCAACGAAACCATCAAATTTTAGCTAGAAACTGTATTTTTGTCGATTTTTATTGAATTTGAACTATATTTCAACGTTTTTTGATGGTTCTGAGCCACCAAACACACTTAAAGCATGCAGAATCGACTCAGAATAGGAAAAGGAGACGTTTAGGTCAATTTTATGCATTCTGGCGTTCGTGGATACAAGAAAACTGTTAAAATTCTTCAGAAACGTCACTTTTGAAGTGTTTTCTTGTACTTTTAAGCCACTCAGATACCCTATGGGCTCGGAAAGTGCAACGAAACCATCAAATTTTAGCTAGAAACTGTATTTTTGCCGATTTTTATTGAATTTGAACTATATTTCAACGTTTTTTGATGGTTCTGAGCCACCAAACACACTTAAAGCATGCAGAATCGACTCAGAATAGGAAAAGGAGACGTTTAGGTCAATTTTATGCATTCTGGCGTTCGTAGATACAAGAAAACTGTTAAAATTCTTCAGAAACGTCACTTTTGAAGTGTTTTCTTGTACTTTTAAGCCACTCAGATACCCTACGGGCTCGGAAAGTGCAACGAAACCATCAAATTTTAGCTAGAAACTATATTTTTGTCGATTTTATTGAATTTGAACTATATTTCAACTTTTTTTGATGGTTCTGAGCCACCAAACACACTTAAAGCATGCAGAATCGACTCAGAATAGGAAAAGGAGACGTTTAGGTCAATTTTATGCATTCTGGCGTTCGTAGATACAAGAAAACTGTTAAAATTCTTCAGAAACGTCACTTTTGAAGTGTTTTCTAGTACTTTTAAGCCACTCAGATAACCTACGGGCTCGGAAAGTGCAACGAAACCATCAAATTTTAGCTAGAAACTGTATTTTTGTCGATTTTTATTGAATTTGAACTATATTTCAACGTTTTTTGATGGTTCTGAGCCACCAAACACACTTAAAGCATGCAGAATCGACTCAGAATAGGAAAAGGAGACGTTTAGGTCAATTTTATGCATTCTGGCGTTCGTAGATACAAGAAAACTGTTAAAATTCTTCAGAAACGTCACTTTTGAAGTGTTTTCTTGTACTTTTAAGCCACTCAGATACCCTACGGGCTCGGAAAGTGCAACGAAACCATCAAATTTTAGCTAGAAACTGTATTTTTGTCGATTTTTATTGAATTTGAACTATATTTCAACGTTTTTTGATGGTTCTGAGCCACCAAACACACTTAAAGCATGCAGAATCGACTCAGAATAGGAAAAGGAGACGTTTAGGTCAATTTTATGCATTCTGGCGTTCGTAGATACAAGAAAACTGTTAAAATTCTTCAGAAACGTCACTTTTGAAGTGTTTTCTTTTACTTTTAAGCCACTCAGATACCCTACGGGCTCGGAAAGTGCAACGAAACCATCAAATTTTAGCTAGAAACTGTATTTTTGTCGATTTTTATTGAATTTGAACTATATTTCAACGTTTTTTGATGGTTCTGAGCCACCAAACACACTTAAAGCACGCAGAATCGACTCAGAATAGGAAAAGGAGACGTTTAGGTCAATTTTATGCATTCTGGCGTTCGTAAATACAAGAAAACTGTTAAAATTCTTCAGAAACGTCACTTTTGAAGTGTTTTCTTGTACTTTTAAGCCACTCAGATACCCTACGGGCTCGGAAAGTGCAACGAAACCATCAAATTTTAGCTAGAAACTGTATTTTTGTCGATTTTTATTGAATTTGAACTATATTTCAACGTTTTTTGATGGTTCTGAGCCACCAAACACACTTAAAGCATGCAGAATCGACTCAGAATAGGAAAAGGAGACGTTTAGGTCAATTTTATGCATTCTGGCGTTCGTGGATACAAGAAAACTGTTAAAATTCTTCAGAAACGTCACTTTTGAAGTGTTTTCTTGTACTTTTAAGCCACTCAGATACCCTATGGGCTCGGAAAGTGCAACGAAACCATCAAATTTTAGCTAGAAACTGTATTTTTGCCGATTTTTATTGAATTTGAACTATATTTCAACGTTTTTTGATGGTTCTGAGCCACCAAACACACTTAAAGCATGCAGAATCGACTCAGAATAGGAAAAGGAGACGTTTAGGTCAATTTTATGCATTCTGGCGTTCGTGGATACAATAAAACTGTTAAAATTCTTCAGAAACGTCACTTTTGAAGTGTTTTCTTGTACTTTTAAGCCACTCAGATACCCTATGGCTCGGAAAGTGCAACGAAACCATCAAATTTTAGCTAGAAACTGTATTTTTGCCGATTTTTATTGAATTTGAACTATATTTCAACGTTTTTTGATGGTTCTGAGCCACCAAACACACTTAAAGCATGCAGAATCGACTCAGAATAGGAAAAGGAGACGTTTAGGTCAATTTTATGCATTCTGGCGTTCGTAGATACAAGAAAACTGTTAAAATTCTTCAGAAACGTCACTTTTGAAGTGTTTTCTTGTACTTTTAAGCCACTCAGATACCCTACGGGCTCGGAAAGTGCAACGAAACCATCAAATTTTAGCTAGAAACTATATTTTTGTCGATTTTTATTGAATTTGAACTATATTTCAACTTTTTTTGATGGTTCTGAGCCACCAAACACACTTAAAGCATGCAGAATCGACTCAGAATAGGAAAAGGAGACGTTTAGGTCAATTTTATGCATTCTGGCGTTCGTAGATACAAGAAAACTGTTAAAATTCTTCAGAAACGTCACTTTTGAAGTGTTTTCTAGTACTTTTAACCCACTCAGATAACCTACGGGCTCGGAAAGTGCAACGAAACCATCAAATTTTAGCTAGAAACTGTATTTTTGTCGATTTTTATTGAATTTGAACTATATTTCAACGTTTTTTGATGGTTCTGAGCCACCAAACACACTTAAAGCATGCAGAATCGACTCAGAATAGGAAAAGGAGACGTTTAGGTCAATTTTATGCATTCTGGCGTTCGTAGATACAAGAAAACTGTTAAAATTCTTCAGAAACGTCACTTTTGAAGTGTTTTCTTGTACTTTTAAGCCACTCAGATACCCTACGGGCTCGGAAAGTGCAACGAAACCATCAAATTTTAGCTAGAAACTGTATTTTTGTCGATTTTTATTGAATTTGAACTATATTTCAACGTTTTTTGATGGTTCTGAGCCACCAAACACACTTAAAGCATTCAGAATCGACTCAGAATAGGAAAAGGAGACGTTTAGGTCAATTTTATGCATTCTGGCGTTCGTAGATACAAGAAAACTGTTAAAATTCTTCAGAAACGTCACTTTTGAAGTGTTTTCTTGTACTTTTAAGCCACTCAGATACCCTACGGGCTCGGAAAGTGCAACGAAACCATCAAATTTTAGCTAGAAACTGTATTTTTGTCGATTTTTATTGAATTTGAACTATATTTCAACGTTTTTTGATGGTTCTGAGCCACCAAACACACTTAAAGCATGCAGAATCGACTCAGAATAGGAAAAGGAGACGTTTAGGTCAATTTTATGCATTCTGGCGTTCGTAAATACAAGAAAACTGTTAAAATTCTTCAGAAACGTCACTTTTTGAAGTGTTTTCTTGTACTTTTAAGCCACTCAGATACCCAACGGGCTCGGAAAGTGCAACGAAACCATCAAATTTTAGCTAGAAACTGTATTTTTGTCGATTTTTATTGAATTTGAACTATATTTCAACGTTTTTTGATGGTTCTGAGCCACCAAACACACTTAAAGCATGCAGAATCGACTCAGAATAGGAAAAGGAGACGTTTAGGTCAATTTTATGCATTCTGGCGTTCGTAGATACAAGAAAACTGTTAAAATTCTTCAGAAACGTCACTTTTGAAGTGTTTTCTTGTACTTTTAAGCCACTCAGATACCCTACGGGCTCGGAAAGTGCAACGAAACCATCAAATTTTAGCTAGAAACTGTATTTTTGTCGATTTTTATTGAATTTGAACTATATTTCAACGTTTTTTGATGGTTCTGAGCCACCAAACACACTTAAAGCATGCAGAATCGACTCAGAATAGGAAAAGGAGACGTTTAGGTCAATTTTATGCATTCTGGCGTTCGTAGATACAAGAAAACTGTTAAAATTCTTCAGAAACGTCACTTTTGAAGTGTTTTCTTGTACTTTTAAGCCACTCAGATACCCTACGGGCTCGGAAAGTGCAACGAAACCATCAAATTTTAGCTAGAAACTGTATTTTTGTCGATTTTTATTGAATTTGAACTATATTTCAACGTTTTTTGATGGTTCTGAGCCACCAAACACACTTAAAGCATTCAGAATCGACTCAGAATAGGAAAAGGAGACGTTTAGGTCAATTTTATGCATTCTGGCGTTCGTAGATACAAGAAAACTGTTAAAATTCATCAGAAACGTCACTTTTGAAGTGTTTTCTTGTACTTTTAAGCCACTCAGATACCCTACGGGCTCGGAAAGTGCAACGAAACCATCAAATTTTAGCTAGAAACTGTATTTTTGTCGATTTT
>NW_026972910.1:0-28347 GCF_036711695.1 Zophobas morio
TTTCTGAAGAATTTTAACAGTTTTCTTGTATCTACGAACGCCAGAATGCATAAAATTGACCTAAACGTCTCCTTTTCCTATTCTGAGTCGATTCTGCATGCTTTAAGTGTGTTTGGTGGCTCAGAACCATCAAAAAACGTTGAAATATAGTTCAAATTCAATAAAAATCGACAAAAATACAGTTTCTAGCTAAAATTTGATGGTTTCGTTGCACTTTCCGAGCCCGTAGGTTATCTGAGTGGCTTAAAAGTACAAGAAAACACTTCAAAAGTGACGTTTCTGAAGAATTTTAACAGTTTTCTTGTATCTACGAACGCCAGAATGCATAAAATTGACCTAAACGTCTCCTTTTCCTATTCTGAGTCGATTCTGCATGCTTTAAGTGTGTTTGGTGGCTCAGAACCATCAAAAAACGTTGAAATATGGTTCAAATTCAATAAAAATCGACAAAAATACAGTTTCTAGCTAAAATTTGATGGTTTCGTTGCACTTTCCGAGCCCGTAGGGTATCTGAGTGGCTTAAAAGTACAAGAAAACACTTCAAAAGTGACGTTTCTGAAGAATTTTAACAGTTTTCTTGTATCTACGAACGCCAGAATGCATAAAATTGACCTAAACGTCTCCTTTTCCTATTCTGAGTCGATTCTGCATGCTTTAAGTGTGTTTGGTGGCTCAGAACCATCAAAAAACGTTGAAATATAGTTCAAATTCAATAAAAATCGACAAAAATACAGTTTCTAGCTAAAATTTGATGGTTTCGTTGCACTTTCCGAGCCCGTAGGGTATCTGAGTGGCTTAAAAGTACAAGAAAACACTTCAAAAGTGACGTTTCTGAAGAATTTTAACAGTTTTCTTGTATCTACGAACGCCAGAATGCATAAAATTGACCTAAACGTCTCCTTTTCCTATTCTGAGTCGATTCTGCATGCTTTAAGTGTGTTTGGTGGCTCAGAACCATCAAAAAACGTTGAAATATAGTTCAAATTCAATAAAAATCGACAAAAATACAGTTTCTAGCTAAAATTTGATGGTTTCGTTGCACTTTCCGAGCCCGTAGGGTATCTGAGTGGCTTAAAAGTACAAGAAAACACTTCAAAAGTGACGTTTCTGAAGAATTTTAACAGTTTTCTTGTATCTACGAACGCCAGAATGCATAAAATTGACCTAAACGTCTCCTTTTCCTATTCTGAGTCGATTCTGCATGCTTTAAGTGTGTTTGGTGGCTCAGAACCATCAAAAATCGTTGAAATATAGTTCAAATTCAATAAAAATCGACAAAAATACAGTTTCTAGCTAAAATTTGATGGTTTCGTTGCACTTTCCGAGCCCGTAGGGTATCTGAGTGGCTTAAAAGTACAAGAAAACACTTCAAAAGTGACGTTTCTGAAGAATTTTAACAGTTTTCTTGTATCTACGAACGCCAGAATGCATAAAATTGACCTAAACGTCTCCTTTTCCTATTCTGAGTCGATTCTGCATACTTTAAGTGTGTTTGGTGGCTCAGAACCATCAAAAAACGTTGAAATATAGTTCAAATTCAATAAAAATCGACAAAAATACAGTTTCTAGCTAAAATTTGATGGTTTCGTTGCACTTTCCGAGCTCGTTGGGTATCTGAGTGGCTTAAAAGTACAAGAAAACACTTCAAAAGTGACGTTTCTGAAGAATTTTAACAGTTTTCTTGTATCTACGAACGCCAGAATGCATAAAATTGACCTAAACGTCTCCTTTTCCTATTCTGAGTCGATTCTGCATGCTTTAAGTGTGTTTGGTGGCTCAGAACCATCAAAAAACGTTGAAATATAGTTCAAATTCAATAAAAATCGACAAAAATACAGTTTCTAGCTAAAATTTGATGGTTTCGTTGCACTTTCCGAGCCCGTAGGGTATCTGAGTGGCTTAAAAGTACAAGAAAACACTTCAAAAGTGACGTTTCTGAAGAATTTTAACAGTTTTCTTGTATCTACGAACGCCAGAATGCATAAAATTGACCTAAACGTCTCCTTTTCCTATTCTGAGTCGATTCTGCATGCTTTAAGTGTGTTTGGTGGCTCAGAACCATCAAAAAACGTTGAAATATAGTTCAAATTCAATAAAAATCGACAAAAATACAGTTTCTAGCTAAAATTTGATGGTTTCGTTGCACTTTCCGAGCCCGTAGGGTATCTGAGTGGCTTAAAAGTACAAGAAAACACTTCAAAAGTGACGTTTCTGAAGAATTTTAACAGTTTTCTTGTATCTACGAACGCCAGAATGCATAAAATTGACCTAAACGTCTCCTTTTCCTATTCTGAGTCGATTCTGCATGCTTTAAGTGTGTTTGGTGGCTCAGAACCATCAAAAAACGTTGAAATATAGTTCAAATTCAATAAAAATCGACAAAAATACAGTTTCTAGCTAAAATTTGATGGTTTCGTTGCACTTTCCGAGCCCGTAGGGTATCTGAGTGGCTTAAAAGTACAAGAAAACACTTCAAAAGTGACGTTTCTGAAGAATTTTAACAGTTTTCTTGTATCTACGAACGCCAGAATGCATAAAATTGACCTAAACGTCTCCTTTTCCTATTCTGAGTCGATTCTGCATGCTTTAAGTGTGTTTGGTGGCTCAGAACCATCAAAAAACGTTGAAATATAGTTCAAATTCAATAAAAATCGACAAAAATACAGTTTCTAGCTAAAATTTGATGGTTTCGTTGCACTTTCCGAGCCCGTAGGGTATCTGAGTGGCTTAAAAGTACAAGAAAACACTTCAAAAGTGACGTTTCTGAAGAATTTTAACAGTTTTCTTGTATCTACGAACGCCAGAATGCATAAAATTGACCTAAACGTCTCCTTTTCCTATTCTGAGTCGATTCTGCATGCTTTAAGTGTGTTTGGTGGCTCAGAACCATCAAAAAACGTTGAAATATAGTTCAAATTCAATAAAAATCGACAAAAATACAGTTTCTAGCTAAAATTTGATGGTTTCGTTGCACTTTCCGAGCCCGTAGGGTATCTGAGTGGCTTAAAAGTACAAGAAAACACTTCAAAAGTGACGTTTCTGAAGAATTTTAACAGTTTTCTTGTATCTACGAACGCCAGAATGCATAAAATTGACCTAAACGTCTCCTTTTCCTATTCTGAGTCGATTCTGCATGCTTTAAGTGTGTTTGGTGGCTCAGAACCATCAAAAAACGTTGAAATATAGTTCAAATTCAATAAAAATCGACAAAAATACAGTTTCTAGCTAAAATTTGATGGTTTCGTTGCACTTTCCGAGCCCGTAGGGTATCTGAGTGGCTTAAAAGTACAAGAAAACACTTCAAAAGTGACGTTTCTGAAGAATTTTAACAGTTTTCTTGTATCTACGAACGCCAGAATGCATAAAATTGACCTAAACGTCTCCTTTTCCTATTCTGAGTCGATTCTGCATGCTTTAAGTGTGTTTGGTGGCTCAGAACCATCAAAAAACGTTGAAATATAGTTCAAATTCAATAAAAATCGACAAAAATACAGTTTCTAGCTAAAATTTGATGGTTTCGTTGCACTTTCCGAGCCCGTAGGGTATCTGAGTGGCTTAAAAGTACAAGAAAACACTTCAAAAGTGACGTTTCTGAAGAATTTTAACAGTTTTCTTGTATCTACGAACGCCAGAATGCATAAAATTGACCTAAACGTCTCCTTTTCCTATTCTGAGTCGATTCTGCATGCTTTAAGTGTGTTTGGTGGCTCAGAACCATCAAAAAACGTTGAAATATAGTTCAAATTCAATAAAAATCGACAAAAATACAGTTTCTAGCTAAAATTTGATGGTTTCGTTGCACTTTCCGAGCCCGTAGGGTATCTGAGTGGCTTAAAAGTACAAGAAAACACTTCAAAAGTGACGTTTCTGAAGAATTTTAACAGTTTTCTTGTATCTACGAACGCCAGAATGCATAAAATTGACCTAAACGTCTCCTTTTCCTATTCTGAGTCGATTCTGCATGCTTTAAGTGTGTTTGGTGGCTCAGAACCATCAAAAAACGTTGAAATATAGTTCAAATTCAATAAAAATCGACAAAAATACAGTTTCTAGCTAAAATTTGATGGTTTCGTTGCACTTTCCGAGCCCGTAGGGTATCTGAGTGGCTTAAAAGTACAAGAAAACACTTCAAAAGTGACGTTTCTGAAGAATTTTAACAGTTTTCTTGTATCTACGAACGCCAGAATGCATAAAATTGACCTAAACGTCTCCTTTTCCTATTCTGAGTCGATTCTGCATGCTTTAAGTGTGTTTGGTGGCTCAGAACCATCAAAAAACGTTGAAATATAGTTCAAATTCAATAAAAATCGACAAAAATACAGTTTCTAGCTAAAATTTGATGGTTTCGTTGCACTTTCCGAGCCCGTAGGGTATCTGAGTGGCTTAAAAGTACAAGAAAACACTTCCAAAGTGACGTTTCTGAAGAATTTTAACAGTTTTCTTGTATCTACGAACGCCAGAATGCATAAAATTGACCTAAACGTCTCCTTTTCCTATTCTGAGTCGATTCTGCATGCTTTAAGTGTGTTTGGTGGCTCAGAACCATCAAAAAACGTTGAAATATAGTTCAAATTCAATAAAAATCGACAAAAATACAGTTTCTAGCTAAAATTTGATGGTTTCGTTGCACTTTCCGAGCCCGTAGGGTATCTGAGTGGCTTAAAAGTACAAGAAAACACTTCAAAAGTGACGTTTCTGAAGAATTTTAACAGTTTTCTTGTATCTACGAACGCCAGAATACATAAAATTGACCTAAACGTCTCCTTTTCCTATTCTGAGTCGATTCTGCATGCTTTAAGTGTGTTTGGTGGCTCAGAACCATCAAAAAACGTTGAAATATAGTTCAAATTCAATAAAAATCGACAAAAATACAGTTTCTAACTAAAATTTGATGGTTTCGTTGCACTTTCCGAGCCCGTAGGGTATCTGAGTGGCTTAAAAGTACAAGAAAACACTTCAAAAGTGACGTTTCTGAAGAATTTTAACAGTTTTCTTGTATCTACGAACGCCAGAAGGCATAAAATTGACCTAAACGTCTCCTTTTCCTATTCTGAGTCGATTCTGCATGCTTTAAGTGTGTTTGGTGGCTCAGAACCATCAAAAAACGTTGAAATATAGTTCAAATTCAATAAAAATCGACAAAAATACAGTTTCTAGCTAAAATTTGATGGTTTCGTTGCACTTTCCGAGCCCGTAGGGTATCTGAGTGGCTTAAAAGTACAAGAAAACACTTCAAAAGTGACGTTTCTGAAGAATTTTAACTGTTTTCTTGTATCTACGAACGCCAGAATGCATAAAATTGACCTAAACGTCTCCTTTTCCTATTCTGAGTCGATTCTGCATGCTTTAAGTGTGTTTGGTGGCTCAGAACCATCAAAAAACGTTGAAATATAGTTCAAATTCAATAAAAATCGACAAAAATACAGTTTCTAGCTAAAATTTGATGGTTTCGTTGCACTTTCCGAGCCCGTAGGGTATCTGAGTGGCTTAAAAGTACAAGAAAACACTTCAAAAGTGACGTTTCTGAAGAATTTTAACAGTTTTCTTGTATCTACGAACGCCAGAATGCATAAAATTGACCTAAACGTCTCCTTTTCCTATTCTGAGTCGATTCTGCATGCTTTAAGTGTGTTTGGTGGCTCAGAACCATCAAAAAACGTTGAAATATAGTTCAAATTCAATAAAAATCGACAAAAATACAGTTTCTAGCTAAAATTTGATGGTTTCGTTGCACTTTCCGAGCCCGTAGGGTATCTGAGTGGCTTAAAAGTACAAGACAACACTTCAAAAGTGACGTTTCTGAAGAATTTTAACAGTTTTCTTGTATCTACGAACGCCAGAATGCATAAAATTGACCTAAACGTCTCCTTTTCCTATTCTGAGTCTATTCTGCATGCTTTAAGTGTGTTTGGTGGCTCAGAACCATCAAAAAACGTTGAAATATAGTTCAAATTCAATAAAAATCGACAAAAATACAGTTTCTAGTTAAAATTTGATGGTTTCGTTGCACTTTCCGAGCCCGTAGGATATCTGAGTGGCTTAAAAGTACAAGAAAACACTTCAAAAGTGACGTTTCTGAAGAATTTTAACAGTTTTCTTGTATCTACGAACGCCAGAATGCATAAAATTGACCTAAACGTCTCCTTTTCCTATTCTGAGTCGATTCTGCATGCTTTAAGTGTGTTTGGTGGCTCAGAACCATCAAAAAACGTTGAAACATAGTTCAAATTCAATAAAAATCGACAAAAATACAGTTTCTAGCTAAAATTTGATGGTTTCGTTGCACTTTCCGAGCCCGTAGGGTATCTGAGTGTGTTAAAAGTACAAGAAAACACTTCAAAAGTGACGTTTCTGAAGAATTTTAACAGTTTTCTTGTATCTACGAACGCCAGAATGCATAAAATTGACCTAAACGACTCCTTTTCCTATTCTGAGTCGATTCTGCATGCTTTAAGTGTGTTTGGTGGCTCAGAACCATCAAAAAACGTTGAAATATAGTTCAAATTCAATAAAAATCGACAAAAATACAGTTTCTAGCTAAAATTTGATGGTTTCGTTGCACTTTCCGAGCCCGTAGGGTATCTGAGTGGCTTAAAAGTACAAGAAAACACTTCAAAAGTGACGTTTCTGAAGAATTTTAACAGTTTTCTTGTATCTACGAACGCCAGAATGCATAAAATTGACCTAAACGTCTCCTTTTCCTATTCTGAGTCGATTCTGCATGCTTTAAGTGTGTTTGGTGGCTCAGAACCATTAAAAAACGTTGAAATATAGTTCATATTCAATAAAAATCGACAAAAATACAGTTTCTAGCTAAAATTTGATGGTTTCGTTGCACTTTCCGAGCCCGTAGGGTATCTGAGTGGCTTAAAAGTACAAGAAAACACTTCAAAAGTGACGTTTCTTAAGAATTTTAACAGTTTTCTTGTATCTACGAACGCCAGAATGCATAAAATTGACCTAAACGTCTCCTTTTCCTATTCTGAGTCGATTCTGCATGCTTTAAGTGTGTTTGGTGGCTCAGAACCATCAAAAAACGTTGAAATATAGTTCAAATTCAATAAAAATCGACAAAAATACAGTTTCTAGCTAAAATTTGATGGTTTCGTTGCACTTTCCGAGCCCGTAGGTTATCTGAGTGGCTTAAAAGTACAAGAAAACACTTCAAAAGTGACGTTTCTGAAGAATTTTAACAGTTTTCTTGTATCTACGAACGCCAGAATGCATAAAATTGACCTAAACGTCTCCTTTTCCTATTCTGAGTCGATTCTGCATGCTTTAAGTGTGTTTGGTGGCTCAGAACCATCAAAAAACTTTGAAATATGGTTCAAATTCAATAAAAATCGACAAAAATACAGTTTCTAGCTAAAATTTGATGGTTTCGTTGCACTTTCCGAGCCCGTTGGGTATCTGAGTGGCTTAAAAGTACAAGAAAACACTTCAAAAGTGACGTTTCTGAAGAATTTTAACAGTTTTCTTGTATCTACGAACGCCAGAATGCATAAAATTGATCTAAACGTCTCCTTTTCCTATTCTGAGTCGATTCTGCATGCTTTAAGTGTGTTTGGTGGCTCAGAACCATCAAAAAACGTTGAAATATAGTTCAAATTCAATAAAAATCGACAAAAATACAGTTTCTAGCTAAAATTTGATGGTTTCGTTGCACTTTCCGAGCCCATAGGGTATCTGAGTGGCTTAAAAGTACAAGAAAACACTTCAAAAGTGACGTTTCTGAAGAATTTTAACAGTTTTCTTGTATCTACGAACGCCAGAATGCATAAAATTGACCTAAACGTCTTCTTTTCCTATTCTGAGTCGATTCTGCATGCTTTAAGTGTGTTTGGTGGCTCAGAACCATCAAAAAACGTTGAAATATAGTTCAAATTCAATAAAAATCGACAAAAATACAGTTTCTATCTAAAATTTGATGGTTTCGTTGCACTTTCCGAGCCCGTAGGGTATCTGAGTGGCTTAAAAGTACAAGAAAACACTTCAAAAGTGACGTTTCTGAAGAATTTTAACAGTTTTCTTGTATCTACGAACGCCAGAATGCATAAAATTGACCTAAACGTCTCCTTTTCCTATTCTGAGTCGATTCTGCATGCTTTAAGTGTGTTTGGTGGCTCAGAACCATCAAAAATCGTTGAAATATAGTTCAAATTCAATAAAAATCGACAAAAATACAGTTTCTATCTAAAATTTGATGGTTTCGTTGCACTTTCCGAGCCCGTAGGGTATCTGAGTGGCTTAAAAGTACAAGAAAACACTTCAAAAGTGACGTTTCTGAAGAATTTTAACAGTTTTCTTGTATCTACGAACGCCAGAATGCATAAAATTGACCTAAACGTCTCCTTTTCCTATTCTGAGTCGATTCTGCATGCTTTAAGTGTGTTTGGTGGCTCAGAACCATCAAAAAACGTTGAAATATAGTTCAAATTCAATAAAAATCGACAAAAATACAGTTTCTAGCTAAAATTTGATGGTTTCGTTGCACTTTCCGAGCCCGTAGGGTATCTGAGTGGCTTAAAAGTACAAGAAAACACTTCAAAAGTGACGTTTCTGAAGAATTTTAACAGTTTTCTTGTATCTACGAACGCCAGAATGCATAAAATTGACCTAAACGTCTCCTTTTCCTATTCTGAGTCGATTCTGCATGCTTTAAGTGTGTTTGGTGGCTCAGAACCATCAAAAAACGTTGAAATATAGTTCAAATTCAATCAAAATCGACAAAAATACAGTTTCTAGCTAAAATTTGATGGTTTCGTTGCACTTTCCGAGCCCGTAGGTTATCTGAGTGGCTTAAAAGTACAAGAAAACACTTCAAAAGTGACGTTTCTGAAGAATTTTAACAGTTTTCTTGTATCTACGAACGCCAGAATGCATAAAATTGACCTAAACGTCTCCTTTTCCTATTCTGAGTCGATTCTGCATGCTTTAAGTGTGTTTGGTGGCTCAGAACCATCAAAAAACGTTGAAATATAGTTCAAATTCAATAAAAATCGACAAAAATACAGTTTCTAGCTAAAATTTGATGGTTTCGTTGCACTTTCCGAGCCCGTAGGGTATCTGAGTGGCTTAAAAGTACAAGAAAACACTTCAAAAGTGACGTTTCTGAAGAATTTTAACAGTTTTCTTGTATCTACGAACGCCAGAATGCATAAAATTGACCTAAACGTCTCCTTTTCCTATTCTGAGTCGATTCTGCATGCTTTAAGTGTGTTTGGTGGCTCAGAACCATCAAAAAACGTTGAAATATAGTTCAAATTCAATAAAAATCGACAAAAATACAGTTTCTAGCTAAAATTTGATGGTTTCGTTGCACTTTCCGAGCCCGTTGGGTATCTGAGTGGCTTAAAAGTACAAGAAAACACTTCAAAAGTGACGTTTCTGAAGAATTTTAACAGTTTTCTTGTATCTACGAACGCCAGAATGCATAAAATTGACCTAAACGTCTCCTTTTCCTATTCTGAGTCGATTCTGCATGCTTTAAGTGTGTTTGGTGGCTCAGAACCATCAAAAAACGTTGAAATATAGTTCAAATTCAATAAAAATCGACAAAAATACAGTTTCTAGCTAAAATTTGATGGTTTCGTTGCACTTTCCGAGCCCGTTGGGTATCTGAGTGGCTTAAAAGTACAAGAAAACACTTCAAAAGTGACGTTTCTGAAGAATTTTAACAGTTTTCTTGTATCTACGAACGCCAGAATGCATAAAATTGACCTAAACGTCTCCTTTTCCTATTCTGAGTCGATTCTGCATGCTTTAAGTGTGTTTGGTGGCTCAGAACCATCAAAAAACGTTGAAATATAGTTCAAATTCAATAAAAATCGACAAAAATACAGTTTCTAGCTAAAATTTGATGGTTTCGTTGCACTTTCCGAGCCCGTTGGGTATCTGAGTGGCTTAAAAGTACAAGAAAACACTTCAAAAGTGACGTTTCTGAAGAATTTTAACAGTTTTCTTGTATCTACGAACGCCAGAATGCATAAAATTGACCTAAACGTCTCCTTTTCCTATTCTGAGTCGATTCTGCATGCTTTAAGTGTGTTTGGTGGCTCAGAACCATCAAAAAACGTTGAAATATAGTTCAAATTCAATAAAAATCGACAAAAATACAGTTTCTAGCTAAAATTTGATGGTTTCGTTGCACTTTCCGAGCCCATAGGGTATCTGAGTGGCTTAAAAGTACAAGAAAACACTTCAAAAGTGACGTTTCTGAAGAATTTTAACAGTTTTCTTGTATCTACGAACGCCAGAATGCATAAAATTGACCTAAACGTCTCCTTTTCCTATTCTGAGTCGATTCTGCATGCTTTAAGTGTGTTTGGTGGCTCAGAACCATCAAAAAACGTTGAAATATAGTTCAAATTCAATAAAAATCGACAAAAATACAGTTTCTAGCTAAAATTTGATGGTTTCGTTGCACTTTCCGAGCCCGTAGGGTATCTGAGTGGCTTAAAAGTACAAGAAAACACTTCAAAAGTGACGTTTCTGAAGAATTTTAACAGTTTTCTTGTATCTACGAACGCCAGAATGCATAAAATTGACCTAAACGTCTCCTTTTCCTATTCTGAGTCGATTCTGCATGCTTTAAGTGTGTTTGGTGGCTCAGAACCATCAAAAAACGTTGAAATATAGTTCAAATTCAATAAAAATCGACAAAAATACAGTTTCAAGCTAAAATTTGATGGTTTCGTTGCACTTTCCGAGCCCGTAGGGTATCTGTGTGGCTTAAAATTACAAGAAAACACTTCAAAAGTGACGTTTCTGAAGAATTTTAACAGTTTTCTTGTATCTACGAACGCCAGAATGCATAAAATTGACCTAAACGTCTCCTTTTCCTATTCTGAGTCGATTCTGCATGCTTTAAGTGTGTTTGGTGGCTCAGAACCATCAAAAAACGTTGAAATATAGTTCAAATTCAATAAAAATCGACAAAAATACAGTTTCTAGCTAAAATTTGATGGTTTCGTTGCACTTTCCGAGCCCGTAGGGTATCTGAGTGGCTTAAAAGTACAAGAAAACACTTCAAAAGTGACGTTTCTGAAGAATTTTAACAGTTTTCTTGTATCTACGAACGCCAGAATGCATAAAATTGACCTAAACGTCTCCTTTTCCTATTCCGAGTCGATTCTGCATGCTTTAAGTGTGTTTGGTGGCTCAGAACCATCAAAAAACGTTGAAATATAGTTCAAATTCAATAAAAATCGACAAAAATACAGTTTCTAGCTAAAATTTGATGGTTTCGTTGCACTTTCCGAGCCCGTAGGGTATCTGAGTGGCTTAAAAGTACAAGAAAACACTTCAAAAGTGACGTTTCTGAAGAATTTTAACAGTTTTCTTGTATCTACGAACGCCAGAATGCATAAAATTGACCTAAACGTCTCCTTTTCCTATTCTGAGTCGATTCTGCAATCTTTAAGTGTGTTTGGTGGCTCAGAACCATCAAAAAACGTTGAAATATAGTTCAAATTCAATAAAAATCGACAAAAATACAGTTTCTAGCTAAAATTTGATGGTTTCGTTGCACTTTCTGAGCCCGTAGGGTATCTGAGTGGCTTAAAAGTACAAGAAAACACTTCAAAAGTGACGTTTCTGAAGAATTTTAACAGTTTTCTTGTATCTACGAACGCCAGAATGCATAAAATTGACCTAAACGTCTCCTTTTCCTATTCTGAGTCGATTCTGCATGCTTTAAGTGTGTTTGGTGGCTCAGAACCATCAAAAAACGTTGAAATATAGTTCAAATTCAATAAAAATCGACAAAAATACAGTTTCTAGTTAAAATTTGATGGTTTCGTTGCACTTTCCGAGCCCGTAGGGTATCTGAGTGGCTTAAAAGTACAAGAAAACACTTCAAAAGTGACGTTTCTGAAGAATTTTAACAGTTTTCTTGTATCTACGAACGCCAGAATGCATAAAATTGACCTAAACGTCTCCTTTTCCTATTCTGAGTCGATTCTGCATGCTTTAAGTGTGTTTGGTGGCTCAGAACCATCAAAAAACGTTGAAATATAGTTCAAATTCAATAAAAATCGACAAAAATACAGTTTCTAGCTAAAATTTGATGGTTTCGTTGCACTTTCCGAGCCCGTAGGGTATCTGAGTGGCTTAAAAGTACAAGAAAACACTTCAAAAGTGACGTTTCTGAAGAATTTTAACAGTTTTCTTGTATCTACGAACGCCAGAATGCATAAAATTGACCTAAACGTCTCCTCTTCCTATTCTGAGTCGATTCTGCATGCTTTAAGTGTGTTTGGTGGCTCAGAACCATCAAAAAACGTTGAAATATAGTTCAAATTCAATAAAAATCGACAAAAATACAGTTTCTAGCTAAAATTTGATGGTTTCGTTGCACTTTCCGAGCCCGTAGGGTATCTGAGTGGCTTAAAAGTACAAGAAAACACTTCCAAAGTGACGTTTCTGAAGAATTTTAACAGTTTTCTTGTATCTACGAACGCCAGAATGCATAAAATTGACCTAAACGTCTCCTTTTCCTATTCTGAGTCGATTCTGCATGCTTTAAGTGTGTTTGGTGGCTCAGAACCATCAAAAAACGTTGAAATATAGTTCAAATTCAATAAAAATCGACAAAAATACAGTTTCTAGCTAAAATTTGATGGTTTCGTTGCACTTTCCGAGCCCGTAGGGTATCTGAGTGGCTTAAAAGTACAAGAAAACACTTCAAAAGTGACGTTTCTGAAGAATTTTAACAGTTTTCTTGTATCTACGAACGCCAGAATACATAAAATTGACCTAAACGTCTCCTTTTCCTATTCTGAGTCGATTCTGCATGCTTTAAGTATGTTTGGTGGCTCAGAACCATCAAAAAACGTTGAAATATAGTTCAAATTCAATAAAAATCGACAAAAATACAGTTTCTAACTAAAATTTGATGGTTTCGTTGCACTTTCCGAGCCCGTAGGGTATCTGAGTGGCTTAAAAGTACAAGAAAACACTTCAAAAGTGACGTTTCTGAAGAATTTTAACAGTTTTCTTGTATCTACGAACGCCAGAAGGCATAAAATTGACCTAAACGTCTCCTTTTCCTATTCTGAGTCGATTCTGCATGCTTTAAGTGTGTTTGGTGGCTCAGAACCATCAAAAAACGTTGAAATATAGTTCAAATTCAATAAAAATCGACAAAAATACAGTTTCTAGCTAAAATTTGATGGTTTCGTTGCACTTTCCGAGCCCGTAGGGTATCTGAGTGGCTTAAAAGTACAAGAAAACACTTCAAAAGTGACGTTTCTGAAGAATTTTAACAGTTTTCTTGTATCTACGAACGCCAGAATGCATAAAATTGACCTAAACGTCTCCTTTTCCTATTCTGAGTCGATTCTGCATGCTTTAAGTGTGTTTGGTGGCTCAGAACCATCAAAAAACGTTGAAATATAGTTCAAATTCAATAAAAATCGACAAAAATACAGTTTCTAGCTAAAATTTGATGGTTTCGTTGCACTTTCCGAGCCCGTAGGGTATCTGAGTGGCTTAAAAGTACAAGAAAACACTTCAAAAGTGACGTTTCTGAAGAATTTTAACAGTTTTCTTGTATCTACGAACGCCAGAATGCATAAAATTGACCTAAACGTCTCCTTTTCCTATTCTGAGTCGATTCTGCATGCTTTAAGTGTGTTTGGTGGCTCAGAACCATCAAAAAACGTTGAAATATAGTTCAAATTCAATAAAAATCGACAAAAATACAGTTTCTAGCTAAAATTTGATGGTTTCGTTGCACTTTCCGAGCCCGTAGGGTATCTGAGTGGCTTAAAAGTACAAGAAAACACTTCAAAAGTGACGTTTCTGAAGAATTTTAACAGTTTTCTTGTATCTACGAACGCCAGAATGCATAAAATTGACCTAAACGTCTCCTTTTCCTATTCTGAGTCGATTCTGCATGCTTTAAGTGTGTTTGGTGGCTCAGAACCATCAAAAAACGTTGAAATATAGTTCAAATTCAATAAAAATCGACAAAAATACAGTTTCTAGCTAAAATTTGATGGTTTCGTTGCACTTTCCGAGCCCGTAGGGTATCTGAGTGGCTTAAAAGTACAAGAAAACACTTCAAAAGTGACGTTTCTGAAGAATTTTAACTGTTTTCTTGTATCTACGAACGCCAGAATGCATAAAATTGACCTAAACGTCTCCTTTTCCTATTCTGAGTCGATTCTGCATGCTTTAAGTGTGTTTGGTGGCTCAGAACCATCAAAAAACGTTGAAATATAGTTCAAATTCAATAAAAATCGACAAAAATACAGTTTCTAGCTAAAATTTGATGGTTTCGTTGCACTTTCCGAGCCCGTAGGGTATCTGAGTGGCTTAAAAGTACAAGAAAACACTTCAAAAGTGACGTTTCTGAAGAATTTTAACAGTTTTCTTGTATCTACGAACGCCAGAATGCATAAAATTGACCTAAACGTCTCCTTTTCCTATTCTGAGTCGATTCTGCATGCTTTAAGTGTGTTTGGTGGCTCAGGACCATCAAAAAACGTTGAAATATAGTTCAAATTCAATAAAAATCGACAAAAATACAGTTTCTAGCTAAAATTTGATGGTTTCGTTGCACTTTCCGAGCCCGTAGGGTATCTGAGTGGCTTAAAAGTACAAGAAAATACTTCAAAAGTGACGTTTCTGAAGAATTTTAACAGTTTTCTTGTATCTACGAACGCCAGAATGCATAAAATTGACCTAAACGTCTCCTTTTCCTAATCTGAGTCGATTCTGCATGCTTTAAGTGTGTTTGGTGGCTCAGAACCATCAAAAAACGTTGAAATATAGTTCAAATTCAATAAAAATCGACAAAAATACAGTTTCTAGCTAAAATTTGATGGTTTCGTTGCACTTTCCGAGCCCGTAGGGTATCTGAGTGGCTTAAAAGTACAAGAAAACACTTCAAAAGTGACGTTTCTGGAGAATTTTAACAGTTTTCTTGTATCTACAAACGCCAGAATGCATAAAATTAACCTAAACGTCTCCTTTTCCTATTCTGAGTCGATTCTGCATGCTTTAAGTGTGTTTGGTGGCTCAGAACCATCAAAAAACGTTGAAATATAGTTCAAATTCAATAAAAATCGACAAAAATACAGTTTCTAGCTAAAATTTGATGGTTTCGTTGCACTTTCCGAGCCCGTAGGGTATCTGAGTGGCTTAAAAGTACAAGAAAACACTTCAAAAGTGACGTTTCTGAAGAATTTTAACAGTTTTCTTGTATCTACGAACGCCAGAATGCATAAAATTGACCTAAACGTCTCCTTTTCCTATTCTGAGTCGATTCTGCATGCTTTAAGTGTGTTTGGTGGCTCAGAACCATCAAAAAACGTTGAAATATAGTTCAAATTCAATAAAAATCGACAAAAATACAGTTTCTAGCTAAAATTTGATGGTTTCGTTGCACTTTCCGAGCCCGTAGGGTATCTGAGTGGCTCAAAAGTACAAGAAAACACTTCAAAAGTGACGTTTCTGAAGAATTTTAACAGTTTTCTTGTATCTACGAAGGCCAGAATGCATAAAATTGACCTAAACGTCTCCTTTTCCTATTCTGAGTCGATTCTGCATGCTTTAAGTGTGTTTGGTGGCTCAGAACCATCAAAAAACGTTGAAATATAGTTCAAATTCAATAAAAATCGACAAAAATACAGTTTCTAGCTAAAATTTGATGGTTTCGTTGCACTTTCCGAGCCCGTAGGGTATCTGAGTGGCTTAAAAGTACAAGAAAACACTTCAAAAGTGACGTTTCTGAAGAATTTTAACAGTTTTCTTGTATCTACGAACGCCAGAATGCATAAAATTGACCTAAACGTCTCCTTTTCCTATTCTGAGTCGATTCTGCATGCTTTAAGTGTGTTTGGTGGCTCAGAACCATCAAAAAACGTTGAAATATAGTTCAAATTCAATAAAAATCGACAAAAATACAGTTTCTAGCTAAAATTTGATGGTTTCGTTGCACTTTCCGAGCCCGTAGGGTATCTGAGTGGCTTAAAAGTACAAGAAAACACTTCAAAAGTGACGTTTCTGAAGAATTTTAACAGTTTTCTTGTATCTACGAACGCCAGAATGCATAAAATTGACCTAAACGTCTCCTTTTCCTATTCTGAGTCGATTCTGCATGCTTTAAGTGTGTTTGGTGGCTCAGAACCATCAAAAAACGTTGAAATATAGTTCAAATTCAATAAAAATCGACAAAAATACAGTTTCTAGCTAAAATTTGATGGTTTCGTTGCACTTTCCGAGCCCGTAGGGTATCTGAGTGGCTTAAAAGTACAAGAAAACACTTCAAAAGTGACGTTTCTGAAGAATTTTAACAGTTTTCTTGTATCTACGAACGCCAGAATGCATAAAATTGACCTAAACGTCTCCTTTTCCTATTCTGAGTCGATTCTGCATGCTTTAAGTGTGTTTGGTGGCTCAGAACCATCAAAAAACGTTGAAATATAGTTCAAATTCAATAAAAATCGACAAAAATACAGTTTCTAGCTAAAATTTGATGGTTTCGTTGCACTTTCCGAGCCCGTAGGGTATCTGAGTGGCTTAAAAGTACAAGAAAACACTTCAAAAGTGACGTTTCTGAAGAATTTTAACAGTTTTCTTGTATCTACGAACGCCAGAATGCATAAAATTGACCTAAATGTCTCCTTTTCCTATTCTGAGTCGATTCTGCATGCTTTAAGTGTGTTTGGTGGCTCAGAACCATCAAAAAACGTTGAAATATAGTTCAAATTCAATAAAAATCGACAAAAATACAGTTTCTAGCTAAAATTTGATGGTTTCGTTGCACTTTCCGAGCCCGTAGGGTATCTGAGTGGCTTAAAAGTACAAGAAAACACTTCAAAAGTGACGTTTCTGAAGAATTTTAACAGTTTTCTTGTATCTACGAACGCCAGAATGCATAAAATTGACCTAAACGTCTCCTTTTCCTATTCTGAGTCGATTCTGCATGCTTTAAGTGTGTTTGGTGGCTCAGAACCATCAAAAAACGTTGAAATATATTTCAAATTCAATAAAAATCGACAAAAATACAGTTTCTAGCTAAAATTTGATGGTTTCGTTGCACTTTCCGAGCCCGTAGGGTATCTGAGTGGCTTAAAAGTACAAGAAAACACTTCAAAAGTGACGTTTCTGAAGAATTTTAACAGTTTTCTTGTATCTACGAACGCCAGAATGCATAAAATTGACCTAAACGTCTCCTTTTCCTATTCTGAGTCGATTCTGCATGCTTTAAGTGTGTTTGGTGGCTCAGAACCATCAAAAAACGTTGAAATATAGTTCAAATTCAATAAAAATCGACAAAAATACAGTTTCTAGCTAAAATTTGATGGTTTCGTTGCACTTTCCGAGCCCGTAGGGTATCTGAGTGGCTTAAAAGTACAAGAAAACACTTCAAAAGTGACGTTTCTGAAGAATTTTAACAGTTTTCTTGTATCTACGAACGCCAGAATGCATAAAATTGACCTAAACGTCTCCTTTTCTTATTCTGAGTCGATTCTGCATGTTTTAAGTGTGTTTGGTGGCTCAGAACCATCAAAAAACGTTGAAATATAGTTCAAATTCAATAAAAATCGACAAAAATACAGTTTCTAGCTAAAATTTGATGGTTTCGTTGCACTTTCCGAGCCCGTAGGGTATCTGAGTGGCTTAAAAGTACAAGAAAACACTTCAAAAGTGACGTTTCTGAAGAATTTTAACAGTTTTCTTGTATCTACGAACGCCAGAATGCATAAAATTGACCTAAACTTCTCCTTTTCCTATTCTGAGTCGATTCTGCATGCTTTAAGTGTGTTTGGTGGCTCAGAACCATCAAAAAACGTTGAAATATAGTTCAAATTCAATAAAAATCGACAAAAATACAGTTTCTAGCTAAAATTTGATGGTTTCGTTGCACTTTCCGAGCCCGTAGGGTATCTGAGTGGCTTAAAAGTACAAGAAAACACTTCAAAAGTGACGTTTCTGAAGAATTTTAACAGTTTTCTTGTATCTAGGAACGCCAGAATGCATAAAATTGACCTAAATGTCTCCTTTTCCTATTCTGAGTCGATTCTGCATGCTTTAAGTGTGTTTGGTGGCTCAGAACCATCAAAAAACGTTGAAATATAGTTCAAATTCAATAAAAATCGACAAAAATACAGTTTCTAGCTAAAATTTGATGGTTTCGTTGCACTTTCCGAGCCCGTAGGGTATCTGAGTGGCTTAAAAGTACAAGAAAACACTTCAAAAGTGACGTTTCTGAAGAATTTTAACAGTTTTCTTGTATCTACGAACGCCAGAATGCATAAAATTGACCTAAACGTCTCCTTTTCCTATTCTGAGTCGATTCTGCATGCTTTAAGTGTGTTTGGTGGCTCAGAACCATCAAAAAACGTTGAAATATAGTTCAAATTCAATAAAAATCGACAAAAATACAGTTTCTAGCTAAAATTTGATGGTTTCGTTGCACTTTCCGAGCCCGCAGGGTAACTGAGTGGCTTAAAAGTACAAGAAAACACTTCAAAAGTGACGTTTCTGAAGAATTTTAACAGTTTTCTTGTATCTACGAACGCCAGAATGCATAAAATTGACCTAAACGTCTCCTTTTCCTATTCTGAGTCGATTCTGCATGCTTTAAGTGTGTTTGGTGGCTCAGAACCATCAAAAAACGTTGAAATATAGTTCAAATTCAATAAAAATCGACAAAAATACAGTTTCTAGCTAAAATTTGATGGTTTCGTTGCACTTTCCGAGCCCGTAGGGTATCTGAGTGGCTTAAAAGTACAAGAAAACACTTCAAAAGTGACGTTTCTGAAGAATTTTAACAGTTTTCTTGTATCTACGAACGCCAGAATGCATAAAATTGACCTAAACGTCTCCTTTTCCTATTCTGAGTCGATTCTGCATGCTTTAAGTGTGTTTGGTGGCTCAGAACCATCAAAAAACGTTGAAATATAGTTCAAATTCAATAAAAATCGACAAAAATACAGTTTCTAGCTAAAATTTGATGGTTTCGTTGCACTTTCCGAGCCCGTAGGGTATCTGAGTGGCTTAAAAGTACAAGAAAACACTTCAAAAGTGACGTTTCTGAAGAATTTTAACAGTTTTCTTGTATCTACGAACGCCAGAATGCATAAAATTGACCTAAACGTCTCCTTTTCCTATTCTGAGTCGATTCTGCATGCTTTAAGTGTGTTTGGTGGCTCAGGACCATCAAAAAACGTTGAAATATAGTTCAAATTCAATAAAAATCGACAAAAATACAGTTTCTAGCTAAAATTTGATGGTTTCGTTGCACTTTCCGAGCCCGTAGGGTATCTGAGTGGCTTAAAAGTACAAGAAAACACTTCAAAAGTGACGTTTCTGAAGAATTTTAAACGTCTCCTTTTCCTATTCTGAGTCGATTCTGCATGCTTTAAGTGTGTTTGGTGGCTCAGGACCATCAAAAAACGTTGAAATATAGTTCAAATTCAATAAAAATCGACAAAAATACAGTTTCTAGCTAAAATTTCATGGTTTCGTTGCACTTTCCGAGCCCGTAGGGTATCTGAGTGGCTTAAAAGTACAAGAAAACACTTCAAAAGTGACGTTTCTGAAGAATTTTAACAGTTTTCTTGTATCTACGAACGCCAGAATGCATAAAATTGACCTAAACGTCTCCTTTTCCTATTCTGAGTCGATTCTGCATGCTTTAAGTGTGTTTGGTGGCTCAGAACCATCAAAAAACGTTGAAATATAGTTCAAATTCAATAAAAATCGACAAAAATACAGTTTCTAGCTAAAATTTGATGGTTTCGTTGCACTTTCCGAGCCCGTAGGGTATCTGAGTGGCTTAAAAGTACAAGAAAACACTTCAAAAGTGACGTTTCTGGAGAATTTTAACAGTTTTCTTGTATCTACGAACGCCAGAATGCATAAAATTGACCTAAACGTCTCCTTTTCCTATTCTGAGTCGATTCTGCATGCTTTAAGTGTGTTTGGTGGCTCAGAACCATCAAAAAACGTTGAAATATAGTTCAAATTCAATAAAAATCGACAAAAATACAGTTTCTAGCTAAAATTTGATGGTTTCGTTGCACTTTCCGAGCCCGTAGGGTATCTGAGTGGCTTAAAAGTACAAGAAAACACTTCAAAAGTGACGTTTCTGAAGAATTTTAACAGTTTTCTTGTATCTAGGAACGCCAGAATGCATAAAATTGACCTAAATGTCTCCTTTTCCTATTCTGAGTCGATTCTGCATGCTTTAAATGTGTTTGGTGGCTCAGAACCATCAAAAAACGTTGAAATATAGTTCAAATTCAATAAAAATCGACAAAAATACAGTTTCTAGTTAAAATTTGATGGTTTCGTTGCACTTTCCGAGCCCGTAGGGTATCTGAGTGGCTTAAAAGTACAAGAAAACACTTCAAAAGTGACGTTTCTGAAGAATTTTAACAGTTTTCTTGTATCTACGAACGCCAGAATGCATAAAATTGACCTAAACGTCTCCTTTTCCTATTCTGAGTCGATTCTGCATGCTTTAAGTGTGTTTGGTGGCTCAGAACCATCAAAAAACGTTGAAATATAGTTCAAATTCAATAAAAATCGACAAAAATACAGTTTCTAGCTAAAATTTGATGGTTTCGTTGCACTTTCCGAGCCCGCAGGGTAACTGAGTGGCTTAAAAGTACAAGAAAACACTTCAAAAGTGACGTTTCTGAAGAATTTTAACAGTTTTCTTGTATCTACGAACGCCAGAATGCATAAAATTGACCTAAACGTCTCCTTTTCCTATTCTGAGTCGATTCTGCATGCTTTAAGTGTGTTTGGTGGCTCAGAACCATCAAAAAACGTTGAAATATAGTTCAAATTCAATAAAAATCGACAAAAATACAGTTTCTAGCTAAAATTTGATGGTTTCGTTGCACTTTCCGAGCCCGTAGGGTATCTGAGTGGCTTAAAAGTACAAGAAAACACTTCAAAAGTGACGTTTCTGAAGAATTTTAACAGTTTTCTTGTATCTACGAACGCCAGAATGCATAAAATTGACCTAAACGTCTCCTTTTCCTATTCTGAGTCGATTCTGCATGCTTTAAGTGTGTTTGGTGGCTCAGAACCATCAAAAAACGTTGAAATATAGTTCAAATTCAATAAAAATCGACAAAAATACAGTTTCTAGCTAAAATTTGATGGTTTCGTTGCACTTTCCGAGCCCGTAGGGTATCTGAGTGGCTTAAAAGTACAAGAAAACACTTCAAAAGTGACGTTTCTGAAGAATTTTAACAGTTTTCTTGTATCTACGAACGCCAGAATGCATAAAATTGACCTAAACGTCTCCTTTTCCTATTCTGAGTCGATTCTGCATGCTTTAAGTGTGTTTGGTGGCTCAGGACCATCAAAAAACGTTGAAATATAGTTCAAATTCAATAAAAATCGACAAAAATACAGTTTCTAGCTAAAATTTCATGGTTTCGTTGCACTTTCCGAGCCCGTAGGGTATCTGAGTGGCTTAAAAGTACAAGAAAACACTTCAAAAGTGACGTTTCTGAAGAATTTTAACAGTTTTCTTGTATCTACGAACGCCAGAATGCATAAAATTGACCTAAACGTCTCCTTTTCCTATTCTGAGTCGATTCTGCATGCTTTAAGTGTGTTTGGTGGCTCAGAACCATCAAAAAACGTTGAAATATAGTTCAAATTCAATAAAAATCGACAAAAATACAGTTTCTAGCTAAAATTTGATGGTTTCGTTGCACTTTCCGAGCCCGTAGGGTATCTGAGTGGCTTAAAAGTACAAGAAAACACTTCAAAAGTGACGTTTCTGGAGAATTTTAACAGTTTTCTTGTATCTACGAACGCCAGAATGCATAAAATTGACCTAAACGTCTCCTTTTCCTATTCTGAGTCGATTCTGCATGCTTTAAGTGTGTTTGGTGGCTCAGAACCATCAAAAAACGTTGAAATATAGTTCAAATTCAATAAAAATCGACAAAAATACAGTTTCTAGCTAAAATTTGATGGTTTCGTTGCACTTTCCGAGCCCGTAGGGTATCTGAGTGGCTTAAAAGTACAAGAAAACACTTCAAAAGTGACGTTTCTGAAGAATTTTAACAGTTTTCTTGTATCTACGAACGCCAGAATGCATAAAATTGACCTAAACGTCTCCTTTTCCTATTCTGAGTCGATTCTGCATGCTTTAAGTGTGTTTGGTGGCTCAGAACCATCAAAAAACGTTGAAATATAGTTCAAATTCAATAAAAATCGACAAAAATACAGTTTCTAGCTAAAATTTGATGGTTTCGTTGCACTTTCCGAGCCCGTAGGGTATCTGAGTGGCTTAAAAGTACAAGAAAACACTTCAAAAGTGACGTTTCTGAAGAATTTTAACAGTTTTCTTGTATCTACGAACGCCAGAATGCATAAAATTGACCTAAACGTCTCCTTTTCCTATTCTGAGTCGATTCTGCATGCTTTAAGTGTGTTTGGTGGCTCAGAACCATCAAAAAACGTTGAAATATTGTTCAAATTCAATAAAAATCGACAAAAATACAGTTTCTAGCTAAAATTTGATGGTTTCGTTGCACTTTCCGAGCCCGTAGGGTATCTGAGTGGCTTAAAAGTACAAGAAAACACTTCAAAAGTGACGTTTCTGAAGAATTTTAACAGTTTTCTTGTATCTACGAACGCCAGAATGCATAAAATTGACCTAAACGTCTCCTTTTCCTATTCTGAGTCGATTCTGCATGCTTTAAGTGTGTTTGGTGGCTCAGAACCATCAAAAAAAGTTGAAATATAGTTCAAATTCAATAAAAATCGACAAAAATACAGTTTCTAGCTAAAATTTGATGGTTTCGTTGCACTTTCCGAGCCCGTAGGGTATCTGAGTGGCTTAAAAGTACAAGAAAACACTTCAAAAGTGACGTTTCTGAAGAATTTTAACAGTTTTCTTGTATCTACGAACGCCAGAATGCATAAAATTGACCTAAACGTCTCCTTTTCCTATTCTGAGTCGATTCTGCATGCTTTAAGTGTGTTTGGTGGCTCAGAACCATCAAAAAACGTTGAAACATAGTTCAAATTCAATAAAAATCGACAAAAATACAGTTTCTAGCTAAAATTTGATGGTTTCGTTGCACTTTCCGAGCCCGTAGGGTATCTGAGTGGCTTAAAAGTACAAGAAAACACTTCAAAAGTGACGTTTCTGAAGAATTTTAACAGTTTTCTTGTATCTACGAACGCCAGAATGCATAAAATTGACCTAAACGTCTCCTTTTCCTATTCTGAGTCGATTCTGCATGCTTTAAGAGTGTTTGGTGGCTCAGAACCATCAAAAAACTTTGAAATATAGTTCAAATTCAATAAAAATCGACAAAAATACAGTTTCTAGCTAAAATTTGATGGTTTCGTTGCACTTTCCGAGCCCGTAGGGTATCTGAGTGGCTTAAAAGTACAAGAAAACACTTCAAAAGTGACGTTTCTGAAGAATTTTAACAGTTTTCTTGTATCTACGAACGCCAGGATGCATAAAATTGACCTAAACTTCTCCTTTTCCTATTCTGAGTCGATTCTGCATGCTTTAAGTGTGTTTGGTGGCTCAGAACCATCAAAAAACGTTGAAATATAGTTCAAATTCAATAAAAATCGACAAAAATACAGTTTCTAGCTAAAATTTGATGGTTTCGTTGCACTTTCCGAGCCCGTAGGGTATCTGAGTGGCTTAAAAGTACAAGAAAACACTTCAAAAGTGACGTTTCTGAAGAATTTTAACAGTTTTCTTGTATCTACGAACGCCAGAATGCATAAAATTGACCTAAACGTCTCCGTTTCCTATTCTGAGTCGATTCTGCATGCTTTAAGTGTGTTTGGTGGCTCAGAACCATCAAAAAACGTTGAAATATAGTTCAAATTCAATAAAAATCGACAAAAATACAGTTTCTAGCTAAAATTTGATGGTTTCGTTGCACTTTCCGAGCCCGTAGGGTATCTGAGTGGCTTAAAAGTACAAGAAAACACTTCAAAAGTGACGTTTCTAAAGAATTTTAACAGTTTTCTTGTATCTACGAACGCCAGAATGCATAAAATTGACCTAAACGTCTCCTTTTCCTACTCTGAGTCGATTCTGCATGCTTTAAGTGTGTTTGGTGGCTCAGAACCATCAAAAAACGTTGAAATATAGTTCAAATTCAATAAAAATCGACAAAAATACAGTTTCTAGCTAAAATTTGATGGTTTCGTTGCACTTTCCGAGCCCGTAGGGTATCTGAGTGGCTTAAAAGTACAAGAAAACACTTCAAAAGTGACGTTTCTGAAGAATTTTAACAGTTTTCTTGTATCTACGAACGCCAGAATGCATAAAATTGACCTAAACGTCTCCTTTTCCTATTCTGAGTCGATTCTGCATGCTTTAAGTGTGTTTGGTGGCTCAGAACCATCAAAAATGTTGAAATATAGTTCAAATTCAATAAAAATCGACAAAAATACAGTTTCTAGCTAAAATTTGATGGTTTCGTTGCACTTTCCGAGCCCGTAGGGTATCTGAGTGGCTTAAAAGTACAAGAAAACACTTCAAAAGTGACGTTTCTGAAGAATTTTAACAGTTTTCTTGTATCTACGAACGCCAGAATGCATAAAATTGACCTAAATGTCTCCTTTTCCTATTCTGAGTCGATTCTGCATGCTTTAAGTGTGTTTGGTGGCTCAGAACCATCAAAAAACGTTGAAATATAGTTCAAATTCAATAAAAATCGACAAAAATACAGTTTCTAGCTAAAATTTGATGGTTTCGTTGCACTTTCCGAGCCCGTAGGGTATCTGAGTGGCTTAAAAGTACAAGAAAACACTTCAAAAGTGACGTTTCTGAAGAATTTTAACAGTTTTCTTGTATCTACGAACGCCAGAATGCATAAAATTGACCTAAACGTCTCCTTTTCCTATTCTGAGTCGATTCTGCATGCTTTAAGTGTGTTTGGTGGCTCAGAACCATCAAAAAACGTTGAAATATAGTTAAAATTCAACAAAAATCGACAAAAATACAGTTTCTAGCTAAAATTTGATGGTTTCGTTGCACTTTCCGAGCCCGTAGGGTATCTGAGTGGCTTAAAAGTACAAGAAAACACTTCAAAAGTGACGTTTCTGAAGAATTTTAACAGTTTTCTTGTATCTACGAACGCCAGAATGCATAAAATTGACCTAAACGTCTCCTTTTCCTATTCTGAGTCGATTCTGCATGCTTTAAGTGTGTTTGGTGGCTCAGAACCATCAAAAAACGTTGAAATATAGTTCAAATTCAATAAAAATCGACAAAAATACAGATTCTAGCTAAAATTTGATGGTTTCGTTGCACTTTCCGAGCCCGTAGGGTATCTGAGTGGCTTAAAAGTACAAGGAAACACTTCAAAAGTGACGTTTCTGAAGAATTTTAACAGTTTTCTTGTATCTACGAACGCCAGAATGCATAAAATTGACCTAAACGTCTCCTTTTCCTATTCTGAGTCGATTCTGCATGCTTTAAGTGTGTTTGGTGGCTCAGAACCATCAAAAAACGTTGAAATATAGTTCAAATTCAATAAAAATCGACAAAAATACAGTTTCTAGCTAAAATTTGATGGTTTCGTTGCACTTTCCGAGCCCGTAGAGTATCTGAGTGGCTTAAAAGTACAAGAAAACACTTCAAAAGTGACGTTTCTGAAGAATTTTAACAGTTTTCTTGTATCTACGAACGCCAGAATGCATAAAATTGACCTAAACGTCTCCTTTTCCTATTCTGAGTCGATTCTGCATGCTTTAAGTGTGTTTGGTGGCTCAGAACCATCAAAAAACGTTGAAATATAGTTCAAATTCAATAAAAATCGACAAAAATACAGTTTCTAGCTAAAATTTGATGGTTTCGTTGCACTTTCCGAGCCCGTAGGGTATCTGAGTGGCTTAAAAGTACAAGAAAACACTTCAAAAGTGACGTTTCTGAAGAATTTTAACAGTTTTCTTGTATCTACGAACGCCAGAATGCATAAAATTGACCTAAACGTCTCCTTTTCCTATTCTGAGTCGATTCTGCATGCTTTAAGTGTGTTTGGTGGCTCAGAACCATCAAAAAACGTTGAAATATAGTTCAAATTCAATAAAAATCGACAAAAATACAGTTTCTAGTTAAAATTTGATGGTTTCGTTGCACTTTCCGAGCCCGTAGGGTATCTGAGTGGCTTAAAAGTACAAGAAAACACTTCAAAAGTGACGTTTCTGAAGAATTTTAACAGTTTTCTTGTATCTACGAAAGCCAGAATGCATAAAATTGACCTAAACGTCTCCTTTTCCTATTCTGAGTCGATTCTGCATGCTTTAAGTGTGTTTGGTGGCTCAGAACCATCAAAAAACGTTGAAATATAGTTCAAATTCAATAAAAATCGACAAAAATACAGTTTCTAGCTAAAATTTGATGGTTTCGTTGCACTTTCCGAGCCCGTAGGGTATCTGAGTGGCTTAAAAGTACAAGAAAACACTTCAAAAGTGACGTTTCTGAAGAATTTTAACAGTTTTCTTGTATCTACGAACGCCAGAATGCATAAAATTGACCTAAACGTCTCCTTTTCCTACTCTGAGTCGATTCTGCATGCTTTAAGTGTGTTTGGTGGCTCAGAACCATCAAAAAACGTTGAAATATAGTTCAAATTCAATAAAAATCGACAAAAATACAGTTTCTAGCTAAAATTTGATGGTTTCGTTGCACTTTCCGAGCCCGTAGGGTATCTGAGTGGCTTAAAAGTACAAGAAAACACTTCAAAAGTGACGTTTCTGAAGAATTTTAACAGTTTTCTTGTATCTACGAACGCCAGAATGCATAAAATTGACCTAAACGTCTCCTTTTCCTATTCTGAGTCGATTCTGCATGCTTTAAGTGTGTTTGGTGGCTCAGAACCATCAAAAAACGTTGAAATATAGTTCAAATTCAATAAAAATCGACAAAAATACAGTTTCTAGCTAAAATTTGATGGTTTCGTTGCACTTTCCGAGCCCGTAGGGTATCTGAGTGGCTTAAAAGTACAAGAAAACACTTCAAAAGTGACGTTTCTGAAGAATTTTAACAGTTTTCTTGTATCTACGAACGCCAGAATGCATAAAATTGACCTAAATGTCTCCTTTTCCTATTCTGAGTCGATTCTGCATGCTTTAAGTGTGTTTGGTGGCTCAGAACCATCAAAAAACGTTGAAATATAGTTCAAATTCAATAAAAATCGACAAAAATACAGTTTCTAGCTAAAATTTGATGGTTTCGTTGCACTTTCCGAGCCCGTAGGGTATCTGAATGGCTTAAAAGTACAAGAAAACACTTCAAAAGTGACGTTTCTGAAGAATTTTAAGAGTTTTCTTGTATCTACGAACGCCAGAATGCATAAAATTGACCTAAACGTCTCCTTTTCTTATTCTGAGTCGATTCTGCATGCTTTAAGTGTGTTTGGTGGCTCAGAACCATCAAAAAACGTTGAAATATAGTTCAAATTCAATAAAAATCGACAAAAATACAGTTTCTAGCTAAAATTTGATGGTTTCGTTGCACTTTCCGAGCCCGTAGGGTATCTGAGTGGCTTAAAAGTACAAGAAAACACTTCAAAAGTGACGTTTCTGAAGAATTTTAACAGTTATCTTGTATCTACGAACGCCAGAATGCATAAAATTGACCTAAACGTCTCCTTTTCCTACTCTGAGTCGATTCTGCATGCTTTAAGTGTGTTTGGTGGCTCAGAACCATCAAAAAACGTTGAAATATAGTTCAAATTCAATAAAAATCGACAAAAATACAGTTTCTAGCTAAAATTTGATGGTTTCGTTGCACTTTCCGAGCCCGTAGGGTATCTGAGTGGCTTAAAAGTACAAGAAAACACTTCAAAAGTGACGTTTCTGAAGAATTTTAACAGTTTTCTTGTATCTACGAACGCCAGAATGCATAAAATTGACCTAAACGTCTCCTTTTCCTATTCTGAGTCGATTCTGCATGCTTTAAGTGTGTTTGGTGGCTCAGAACCATCAAAAAACGTTGAAATATAGTTCAAATTCAATAAAAATCGACAAAAATACAGTTTCTAGCTAAAATTTGATGGTTTCGTTGCACTTTCCGAGCCCGTAGGGTATCTGAGTGGCTTAAAAGTACAAGAAAACACTTCAAAAGTGACGTTTCTGAAGAATTTTAACAGTTTTCTTGTATCTACGAACGCCAGAATGCATAAAATTGACCTAAATGTCTCCTTTTCCTATTCTGAGTCGATTCTGCATGCTTTAAGTGTGTTTGGTGGCTCAGAACCATCAAAAAACGTTGAAATATAGTTCAAATTCAATAAAAATCGACAAAAATACAGTTTCTAGCTAAAATTTGATGGTTTCGTTGCACTTTCCGAGCCCGTAGGGTATCTGAGTGGC